>NC_025692.1:14477854-14493079 GCF_000633955.1 Camelina sativa | reverse complement strand
TGCTCCTTTCTGACGCCCTCTTTGGAGTTCCCGGATCGCGTCAGTTTCCGGAAATTGGATTTGAGTGAAGCAGGTCCTAGTCGACACGTTCGGGAAAATCGTAAATTGACGCGTTCCAAGTTGATTGAAAAACTATACAATCCTGAGGATATGGTATTAGTGACGTCTTGGCTGAAGGGTCAACTTCTGGGACGAGGATCATTTGCCTCTGTATACGAAGCCATTTCAGAGTAAGTCTTACTGGTTGCTTAATTATGTTAAAATTGGATACTTGATTAGTTGCAAGTCGTTTAAAAAAAAAAAAAGGACTTTCAATGACAAATGTGGTGCTTAGCCAGGATGTGCGTTTGGCTAATGGATGCTTATGTGAAATGTAGAAATGGGGACTTCTTGGCTGTGAAGGAAGTCTCACTTCTTGATAAGGGAAGTCAGGCAAAAGAGTGCATACAACAACTTGAGGGGGTATGGAAGTTTCATATAATATATCACTTTTTTCATTGTAGCATTATCTCGTTAATCAGTCAGAAGTAGGTTGCTTATCCACCTTAATTACGTTTGCACGTTTTTCATTTTCTACAGGAGATTGCATTACTTTGTCAGCTTCAGCATCAGAATATTGTTCGATATCGTGGCACAGCAAAGTTTTCTTTTTCTCAGTTTCAGTTTCCCTAAGTATTTTGTTGTGCAATTGATAACTCACTCCGCTGTTTGCAGGACGGGTCAAAATTGTACATCTTTCTTGAGCTTGTAACCCAAGGATCCCTTCAAAAACTCTATGAAAGATCCAAACTTATTGACTCTGTCGTCTCCTTGTACACAAGACAAATTCTTGATGGTTTGGAATATCTCCACGATAAAGGCTGTGTGCACAGGTTTGACTAGTAAACGCCCTTGTCATAATATTTCTTAAAATTCTGATTTCCTTCCTTGGGTTACTTACTTTTCTTATCTTATGCGATCAAGGGACATTAAATGTGCAAATATATTGGTGGGCACTAATGGCGCCGTTAAACTTGCAGGTTTTGGGTTGGCAGAGGTTCTTTTCCGTTAATAAAATGTCTATATTTTTGCTCTTAAGTAAAAACCTGGTACAGCACTTATCCCCCTGACTCGATACCTGTTTCATTTTTGTTACATAGGTGTCAAATAACATTACGTCCTGCAGGGGAAGTCCATTCTGGAGGTATTGTTTTTGGATCCTTCGTACTGTTTTGTGTTGTGTGAATACAATGATCGGCAAACATATTACATATCATACATCAACAGAAACTTTATTGTATCTTGATCTGTTGCTTAAAATTGTTGCTCATTCCACTTACTTAATACGACATAACGTCCTGCATGGAGAGTCTATTCATTTCTGGTTGGCTCCAGAGGTTATGTCTCCTTCAAGTATTTGATTATATTTCCTTAATTTTTCTATTAACAGATATATATATATATAT
The DNA here is from genome assembly GCF_000633955.1 of Camelina sativa. NCBI lineage: Eukaryota > Viridiplantae > Streptophyta > Magnoliopsida > Brassicales > Brassicaceae > Camelina > Camelina sativa. Next base: position 14,491,634 of record NC_025692.1, on the reverse strand, counting down.
GAATTCATATCACTTTCATTGTACTTTAGGTTATACGTGTATGGTTGATTCTAGATGGAACATAATCACTTGATCAGGTTATTAACCCCAAGCGTAATGATGGGTATGGAAGTACTGCTGATATATGGAGCCTTGGATGCACTGTGTTGGAGATGTTGACTGGTCAGATCCCTTACTCTGATCTAGAACCCGTAAGTCTTCAAGATTCTTAAACTTTCTTTGGATAAAATAGGAAAATTCCCATAAAACAACAATTATTTAGTTGATTTTGAATTATACACAAACTTTTTGGGTTTCTATAACAAATAAATACACAAAGAAAGCATTTAGCTCAGTTTAATATGCAGACTCCATTACTGTGCTTTGTTGTTTAAACCTTGAATTTAGTAGATGCTAACATAACTGGAAACGCTGTTGTTTTTATTAACAACAAAATATATAAGGACTAACGACATTTGAACGGTCCTTTTATGTTATAATGGGATTTTATGAGTTAACGTCGGAATTTGTGCAAACGGGCAGGTTCAAGCCCTGTTTACCATCGGAAGGGGTAAGCATCCAAAAATACCTGATACTTTATCACTAGACGCTCAGGATTTTTCATACTTAAGTGTCTCAAAATGAACGCCAATGAACGGCCAACTGCAGCCGAGCTGCTAAACCATCCATTTGTGATAAGGCCCTTATCCAGAGGATCAACAGCTCCACATCTCCGTAGATGAGGCTGATTTGAGTTAATATTACCTCTATAGGTGAAACTTTAAGTTTCGTCTTTTAATGAGAATATATTAGAATCAAAAGCTGGATATATTCCAACATGGCTGTCCTATTGTCTGAGCGCAGGCGTAATCAGAAGATTTGTGTGAGATCAGATGAGACTCCATAGAAACTATTGAGGAGAGTGGAGATATGATTCTTCTTCACACTTGCGGTTTTGGGTTGCGCAGCCAAGAGCTAAGTTCCCTGGGACATATCTTCAAATAATATATGGCTCATTTCATTTGTTTGTTATTCGTTGTTGTTTATCTGTGTGTTGGGATTAATATTAAAACTGAAGAGATGAATGGACATATTTTTATTATTATTAATTAAAAGTAATAAATATGCAATGAATGGAACTAATCTATATATATAAAGTTAGTTTTGCTCACTTCTCCTGCTCCACATCAGCATCTACCTAATTAATTTTTTTCTTCATAAAAAATACTATTTTTAATATCCATTCATTGCATATTTATTACTTTTAATTAATAATAATAAAAATAAATAAAAAATGAATTAACTAAAATTAATTAAATTTTAAAATAGTATAAACAATAATATAATTTTTAGTAAATAATAAAATAATAATTATCTAAAAATCTATATTAACATTTTTGAAGTACATTTTGTGTTATACCCTTTTAGTTTTTCTTAATTACTTTGTTTTATTTACAACATTAACCCCTATCAATTTCCTAAAATAACATTTCGTAGAAACTCAATTAATAGAACTATTTAAAACAACCTAATTTGATACGTTAATTGCCATAAATATCTTCACAACATCTATTAACCCCTACAAATTTTCCTAAAATAACATTTGTAGAAAGTCAATTAATGGATCTATTTAAACCAACCTAATTTTAAACGTTTATTGCCATACAAAGGTTGAAAATATATATACATTCTGTTTGTTCCTAAACCAACTCTATGCATTAAATGATTAATCCCATAAAAATCTCAAAATCCATTTTAGTAGATGTTTGGTGACTGTAGGACCTATTCCGTTTTAATGACACAACATCATTTGAGTAACAAATTTAACCCGCGGTATATTGTGGGTTAAATAACCAAATATCATCCTACGGTGTATTGCGGGTTAAATAAGAGTGTGGGATTGGTGACACTTTTAGATGTGTACCAGAAGATAAATGTATTACTAGACTATACATATACCACACGGGTTAAAACCTTGAAAACACTACAAAAATCTATACTTTGAATACTTATATCAAATACCTATAAAATTTATATTTTTAAAATTAATAATATAATAATAAAATAACAAATAAATACAATATAAATTTTAAAATTAAAAATATTGTCCCGCGGTGTACCGCGGGTTAAATCCTAGTGAATTAAGTAAAATAAATGAAAATATTAAAATAGTAAAAGTAATACTATAAATTTGTTTTACTAATAACATTATTATTAAAATTATAACCAAAAAATGATTATATTCCAAAATTTAGAATGGATTAATGAGTTTTAGAATGTAAGTAAGATTTTAATTCATGGTGGAGTAAAAAAACAAGTTATGTAATTGTATTTATTTTACTCCACCATGCATTAAAATCTTACTTACATTCATTAAAATCTTACTCACTAAAATTGTAGCTCCAGTTGATAATATACCTTAAACATGAAAATAAAATTGAAGTGAAACTTTAGTTTCTAAGAAACATATACCATAAAGATTTATTATTAAATTTTACTTGAGAAAGAAAAGATTAATTACTTAACTTAAAAGTTTTGATCTAAAACAAAGACATTGTAAAGATCACACTTTTTTTTGGGAAAACTATGAAAAAGAATTTTGAAAAAATAATCTATCTAAAAAAACAAAATCAATGGTTAGGAAATATAGAAAAAATGATATGTAATCAGTTACAAAAAGTGGCATGTGATTTGTGTAAGGTATATTATCAATTGGAGCTACAATTTTAAAACATGATATAACACATATAAAACATACAATTTTAATTACCTATGTCGTCTTCTCTGGGCGACTCGATTGGCGATTGTTTTCAACCGCCTGGAATTTCCACTTCTCCGATCGTTCCTTTGATCAGGAGTCTTTTTCCGACCGTGAAATCCTACAATTTCGATTTGGGGATCCAATTCGGCAGTTACTTTCTGTCAGTTATCTATGGCAGTTTCTTGTCTCTCATTTTCACGGGAGTTAACCGTCAACCGAAACCACCATGGATCCTATATAAATGTTCAGTCTTCTCTCGCTTTTCTTCCTTTATCCCATCTTTCTCACTACTCCTCAACCAAACAACAAACACAATGAGTGACTATCTCCGCAAATCTGTCCATGACCTTGATTTGGGGATAGATGATGCCCCAATCTCGCTACCACCAGAGTTTCTAAACCGTGCAATATCTGTTAATCGGCATACTCTGATTGTTACTCCTGTCAATCCACGAAAGCAGAATCCCTGTGCTCTGATTAGACAAATGCCACGAGTTTGGGGCTTCGCAGACGAATGCGTTGGATGCATTCTCGAGAGTGGAAGAGTTCAGTTCCGATTTCAATCTGAGGACACCCTGAAATTGGTGCTGCGTAGGGGACCGTGGTCTTTCAATGATTGGATGGTCACCACTCATCGATGGTATCCGAATATAAGAGAGACCAACATGAAAATCATTCCTTTCTCGGTTCAAATCCAAGGTATCCTAACCCTTTGTTTAACAAATGCTATGGCTAGATGGGTAGGGAACAAGTTAGGATATGTAACTGAAGTGGATTATAATGAAAACGAAAATCAGATAGGGGCTGTACGTGTTAGGATTGATTGGAACATAGATGATCCCCTAAGGTTTCAAAAGAATATACAGTTTATTGTTGATGAGAACACTATTGTTAAGTTTCGTTATGAAAGACTCCAGAACTTTTGTTCAAAATGTGGCTCTCTTAAGCATGATGCAAAGGAATGTACTCTTGGTTTCGATGATCCGGCACCAGAGGAGTCTGATGACGACAGTGACGGAGAGAACCATAATGATGGTGATAACAACATGTCTGAGGCTAATACTTTACCATCAAGGATCCAGAAACTCTAATACCGGGTCGACAGATGCCTCCACCATCTAATGTTCCTGTCCAGGCATATGTTCCCCGTTCGGTTGAGAATATCTGTCTGCCCAGTGTTTTTGAAGACAAAGATCTATCGGCAGAGAGAATCCATTATCTCAATGCAAAGTTTGCAGGGAAGAGTGTTGCTCATCTTAACACAAGCGACATTCTTGGTGACAATACTAATGATGTGTGTGGTTTTTCACTCCAAAATCTTTTACCTTAAAAGACCACACGACGGCTAAAAGTGCACAACTAATCGGTAGTAGTATTTAAGGATCGATCCCACAGAGAGAGAGTTGTTGTTTAGAGAATCCGTCGAAAGAAATGTAAGGCTAGGACTCAATAAAAATGGGGGTTTTAGTGTCACGGTTGTAGTAAGCAAATAAACAAAAATAAAAGCAAGTAAAAATAATAAAACAAGTGTTGGGCATCAAGAGAAATCGCAGGGGTTCAATGATTTATCTATCTAGGAAAGTTTAGGGTTAGTTTGTTTATCTAAAACTCGGACTACGAAACAGGAATGAACCGTTAACTTATAGTTCACAAGCTAACCGTCTAAGATCTCTATACTACGAGACTCGACTATCGCAGGCAACGACGCATAGATCAATGCATTTAAACAAGTTCGATTCTAATCCATGAGATTCCATAGGTAAAGGGTATGTGCTTCCTATGACTCCTCACACATCTAAGCTAGGTCAAGCACACATGCAAGCTTTCGGCAAAGCACACACACTTGAGATCATAGTTAGTTCATGAGGCTAACTTAAAGCATTAAGCAAAGACTTAGAATTAAAGTATAGAGTAAACAAGAATATAAATCTAACAAACCCTAAAAATTGCCACCTAAACTAAGATCATCTCCCCCCTTTGATTATCTCTTTAAACCCAACTAGAAAACTACTCTAGCATGTTTAAGGGAATCATCAAAGCAAGGCTTAATAAACTCATAAACATAAAAGAATAAATAGAAAAAAGAGATTTAGATATTACTTCAATGGTTGTCAAACAAAGTTGTAAGGATCTTCTTCCTTTAGAAACAAAGAACAAAGCAAATAGAATAGAAAAGAGTTGGTGGATCTCAAAGCTTCAAAGGGAGGGACGAGAGAAGGGTCTGGTCGTCGGCTGCTCCTCTGGTCGTGATCTCTTGGCTGCTCCAAAATGTGCACACACTAAACCCTAGGGCTTAGAAGAGTATTTATAGGGTTTTGTCTAGGTTTAGGGTTTTGTAAGGGTAGAAACGTCTTTTCTTCTTGAATGCAGAACAAGGGGAGGCGTAGGAATGTTCTAGAACGTGATGAAGAATTGGACTGGGCCGCCATGGTGGTCGCTGGTCAGGCCTTCAATAAAATCCCATTGGCTTGATGGTTCTCCTTACGTCGGTTTATAACACTGCTCGGTAAATCGGGCATAACTTCCTTCATATTGAATGGATTTTCTTGATTATACTTCGAGGAGAAAGATGACTCTATCAGCTTTCCATAGACACCAGGTACGTCGAAATGTGAGTTGTATAAGTTCTTCAGAAGTTGCCCGTACTTTAAAGCTCTGAATCTTTCCTAAAACGTATTTTCCTTGTCTTTTTGTCCTTTTTGCTATAAAACCTGTAAAACCTTCTTGAAACCTAAAATACTTGATAATAGACATTAAAGCCTTGAAATCATACTAAACTCTTCCTAAATGCATACTAAAACTATAGCTAAAATAGGTAAAATAATGATGTTATCAACTAACAGCGCACAACCCGACTTTGTGTTCATGAAGAGAAAGAGGGTACAGTTTGAGGTTCACTTTAACAAAGCCAAAGCTGCAGAGGAGATGGTGGTCCTGAACCAACTCCGCAACAAAAGTCAGCATACGTGTTCGGTTGGTTCATGCTTTGTAAGCAATGGATTCGACGGAGGCGCGGGGGGCCCGGTACCCTCAGACGATCCAATATGAAGATCCTCTCCTGGAATTGCCAAGGCATTGGCCCAGTTCTGGCTTCTTCTCGTCTTAAAAAACTTTGTTTTTCTACTAAGTGTGATATTCTCTTCCTCTCTTAAACTCTAAACCAAACTGATGTAATAACTAAACTTAGGTGTGATTTAGGATTTGCAAACGATATTGTCCAACCCCCTCATGGTAGGAGTGGAGGTTTAGCTCTGTTTTGGAATGACAATGTGTCCTTATCCTTGATTTCTAAGGATGAGCGACTCATTGATGTTTCGATTAACCATAATAATATTATGTTTTATTTTTCTTGTGTGTATGGACATCCTAATCCAAGTGAAAGATATGAGCTCTGGGAACGATTCGAACAACTATCTCTTTCTCGTGATGCACCTTGGCTCTTTATTGGTGACTTTAATGAGATAATCTCTAACAATGAAAAGATAGGAGGTCCACTGCGTGATGAATGGAATTTCAGAGACTTCAGACACATGATCTCTATGTGTGATTTACAAGATATCCGCTCAAAAGGGAACCCTTTTTCATGGGTTGGAGAACGTCATTCGTACACTATCCAATGTTGTCTTGATAGAGCGATGATCAACTCTTCAGGTGCTGCAACTTTCCCAAATGCTGAAACAAACTTCCTGGAATTTGCAGGCTCTGATCACAAACCAATCTTGCTAGATTTAAATGATGTAAAACGACACAAGAGATGGACCTTTCAATTTGATAAGCGTTTATTAGATGTGCCTTCCTTTAACGAAATGGTCAAGGAAGGATGGCTTGGTGGGGACGATAATCTGAATATACCAATCAACCAAAGAATAAAAAACTGCAGAAAAACAATGGCTAATTTAAAGAGATCTTCTCGGTTAAATTCTGAACAACGCATAGTGATGCTACAAGCTCAGCTGAATTACGCGATGGAGAACATTATTCCTGACGTACGAAGGACTATTCCAAGATTGAAGGATGATCTCACTAAAGCTTATAGTGATGAAGAGAAACACTGGTAACAAAAGAGCCAAAATCAGTGGATGAATGAAGGTGCTCGTAACACAGGTTTTTTCCACGCTTGTGCAAAAACTAGATTTGTAAAAAATTGGATTTCGTCAGTCTTAGATATCAAGGGAATAATTATCGAGGTGATAAGGACATTGGCGAGCATGCTCAATCCTTCTTCACCAACATTTTTTCTACAACGGGTCATCATGTTGATCCTTCGGTTTTTGCTGACTTCACACCAATTGTTACTGAAGATATTAACGAGAATTTAACAAAATATTTCAGTGATGAAGAGATCTATTAGGCTTTATGCACTATTGGTGATGACAGAGCACCAGGTCCGGATGGATTAACAACGAGATTTTACAAGAGCTGTTGGGATACAGTCGGGTCTCATGTAATCCATGAAGTTAATAACTTCTTTAATACTTCTTGCTTGAGACCAACCATTAATCATACAAACATTTGCATGATTCCAAAGATAGAAAACCCCCAGACACTGTCGGACTATCGCCCAATAGCTCTATGCAATGTTCTGTACAAAATAATCTCAAAATGTCTGGTACAACGACTTAAACCTCATCTAAATGACATTGTTTCAGACGCACAAGCAGCTTTTATTCCTGGAAGTATCATTCAAGATAATGTTATGATAGCTCATGAAGTTATGCACTCTTTAAAAGTCCGGAAACGTGTCTCTCAAACCTACATGGCAGTGAAGAATGATGTAAGCAAAGCATATGACCGTGTGGAATGGAATTTCTTTGAAACAACATTGAAGATTTTTGGTTTTTGTGATAAGTGGATTAATTGGATCATGGCAACTGTATCTTCTGTTAATTACTCTGTTCTGATCAATGGAGCACCATTTGGTAATATAAAACCAATGAGAGGTATTAGCAAGGTGACCCATTATCACCCTATCTATTCATCCTCTGTTCAGAATTGGTAATGTTGCTCCAAGCATCACACATCTTCAATTTGCAGATGATTCTCTCTTTTTTTTGTCAAGCAAACAAGAGGAATTGTCAAGCTTTGAAAGATGTTTTTGACATCTATGAATACTACTCAGGTCAAAAAATAAATAGTTCCAAGTTAATGATAAATTTTGGTAGCAGAGTGTATGGAGTAACACAAACACAGTTAAAAAGCAATTCTTGACATTCCAAATCATGGAGGTGGAGGTAAATACCTCGGCTTACTAGAACAGTTTGGTCGAAAGAAAAAGGAAATGTTTGAATATATTGTCGATCGAGTCAAAAGACGAACATCCGGTTGGACAACAAAGAAATTATCCCCTGCAGGAAAAGAAATCATGCTTAAATCAGTAGCTCTATCAATGCCAGTATACGCCATGTCCTGTTTCAAGTTACCGATAGGAATTACCTCTGAAATAGAATCTCTCCTAATGAGCTACTGGTGCGAAAGAAAATCAAACAATCGGAGCATTCCATGGATCGCTTGGAAAAAGCTGCAAGTTCCAAAATGTAAAGGAGGTTTGGGATTTAGGGATTTAGCTAAATTCAATGATGCTCTCTTAGCTAAACAAGCATGGCGTCTTATTTAGTTCCCTAACTCCTTGTTTGCCCGTGTCATGAAAAACCGATACTACAGAGATGATACTCTGTTAGATGCTCAACCAAGGAAGAATCAATCTTATGGCTGGTCCTCAATTTTAATTGGTTTAGACCTCTTAAAGAAAGGAACCCGTTATATTGTGGGCGATGGAAAATCAATACGTTTAGGTGTGGATAATGTAATTGGCGACAATCCCCCCAGACCAATCCAAAGTTTGGATCCACAATCTTCTACACCACTTGAACACTTCATTATTAAATCAGGCAATGTCCGATCTTGGGATCAACAGAAACTCTCCTTACAAGTTCCGCAGGCAGAGCAGGCACTACTCCAAAACATCCATCTTTCTCTGGTGGAAAAACAGGATAAACTTATCTGGCATTATACTTGGTCTGGTGCTTACACTGTTAAATCTGGTTATTGGTTCATAACACACTATCCATTTGACCCGGGTGTGCAACCTGACTTACCTCATGGATCAGTGGAACTCAAGAATAAGATATGGAAACTCCGGATTATACCGAAGATTAAACACTTCCTCTGGCGCATAGTTTCAAGAGCTTTACCAACAACATCAAGATTGAGAACAAGGGGTATGAATATTGACTCAATATGTCAAAGATGTCATCAAACCGATGAGACTATTGAACATGCACTTTTTCCATGCCCTTTCGCTCAAATGACATGGAGACTCTCTAACACATCTATATTGAATCTAGATCAACTAGCATCTACTGCAGAAGAAACCATTTCTTATATGATATCCCACTCATCACAAACCATAAACACCTTTGACTCACTTTTACCTTTTAATCTACTTTGGCGTGTTTGGAAAGCAAGGAACAATCTGGTATTTAACAACTACCGTGAGAGTGCAACTAAAACAGTTTTACTCGCAAAATCCGAAACTAAAGAATGGATCAGTACTCTGCAAACATTAATACCAGGACAGAATACCACACAAAGTGTACAAAACGGCTCTTGGCGACCTCCGGTACACCCATCAATAAAGTGCAATTTTGATGCAGGGTTTAATAACCAAACATATCAAACCACTTGTGGTTGGATCTTCCGAGACCATCATGGTGAATCGTTGGCGTGGGGAGCTTCTAGACTAAACAATGCAGGTTCTGCCTTAGAAGCTGAAACAAAGGGACGGCTAGTGGCAATTCAGCAGGCTTGGATCATGGATATCAATCAATCATTTTTGAAGGAGATTGTAATGTTTTAATAAAATTAGTTAATGGCCAACATTCGAACGCTTCATTGACTAATCTCTTAGAATACATACAACTATGGGCTACAAAACTACAACAAGTATCTTTCACCTTCACAAAGAGAGAATGTAATAGTGTTGCACATGCTCTAGCTAAATATGGTTGTATTGACAAAATTTATTATGCTGATTCTGTATTGTAGCCATCATGGCTAGCTCAAACTCTTTGTAATGATTATGTTTAAGTCAATATATATTATTTGTGTAAAAAAAAATATAACAAATATAATATATATATATATATATTATCAAATGCTTTTAAGCCAAAACATTGGCAAAAACAATGTATTTAAAGTACACTATTATTTTTTTTGAGAAGACGGAGCTGGGGTTGCATCACAAAATTAACATCTGCAAATAACATATGAAATTTTAGAAAAATATGTAACTTGGATTAGTGAATAGATATTCATTGTAGGGTTTAAACGTTTCATCATTTAAGCATTCTTGACTTAGTCGGAAATTCTATTATGGCAGATGATGCATTTGGACAACCTCATTGTAGCGACATAACACTAAAACTGTTCATGAAACTTTGTATATTCGCATTTAATGTAGGATATCAATATGTTTAAATGGTCTCTATAATTAGGTCAATGATTGACATTGAAGTTAGAACTTTTAAAATTGTGAATATGGAATGAACTATTTTAAAAATAAAAGGTCAGAAGATTGTCGACAATATTATAGCGACACTAGACAATATATGTTATATATAGATTAGTAAAATAAGTACGGAATTTATATATATTTATCTTTTAATCTTCAAATTATATTCATATTCAATGATTTTTATTGATAAAAGTTTTAACTAAAATCCCACGTAAAATCGCAAATTGATATAACAAAGATATATTATCTTTAAAAATATATATGTTGTATGTCACTGAATAAAGTAAGTTTAGTATTTATGTAGATTTATACTCAAAAATTGAAATGATTATAATGGAGCTCAACAATTTCTATTGATAAAAAATATTTTAAATTAAAATCCCGCACGTGCATGGATACAAATTCTAGTATATCAGATAATGCCTACCTTGGCGTTTTTGGTGCATAGGTTTTTTTTTTTGGGGTCAACGTTCATAGATTTGTTTAGTTTTGTTAAATTATAGTATAATGTATTGTATAATCATAGTTGGTTCTTCTATAGACTATGCTCAACCTGGTTGTAACTGTGTATACATCTGATGTCTCGATGGGTTATTGTTTTATCTTCAGTGTGTACTAACCTAAGGAAAAAAAATTGATGACTCTGAAGAGGGAGTGTAATATAACATTAGGTATTAAACATTCAAATAGATAGATTTTTCCCTTGAATCTTTAACAAGTCTCCCACAAAAATAATTCAAAATCTATAGCAAGTTTTAAAAATTCAATATACAATTGTTATTACTGAACTACGTTAAGTTATGTAAAGCAAAATTTAATTCTTGTTTCACAAGTAGTGCACAGAGCACTAGTGAACGATGAGTGGGCTGTGCAGTTCCCTATGTCTTTCGCCTACTTTGGAGAGCCTGAATTTTCAGATCGTGCTTGTATCTCTATAAGCCTCTCCTCGTCCAGTCCTAAGCAGAAGAAACCTTTCAAGTTGTTTTCCTTCTTGCTTTTCAACCAAGACTTTATCCACTTGATTTGTGAGAACTGGTTCTCACTAAACTTGGTGGGTTCCGACATGTTCAGAGTCTCAAAGAAGCTGCAAGCTCTAAAGAGGGTTATCTGAGACTTCAACAAGGAAAACTACTCTAACCTCGAAAAAAGAGTTCAGAAGGCTCTTGAGGAGGTGACTTATCTTCATAACAGCATGCTATCCTCTTCTTCGGCTTTAAACGCGGGCATTTTAACCGAACAGAGCGACGATGGCAAATTTTGGTCAACGCAGAGGAAAGATTTTTTAGACAAAGGTCTACCATAAATTGGCTGCGAGATGGATACTGTAACTCTCAATTCTTTCACAGATAGATAAACTCGATAAATCAATTAATCACATCCATTATCTTGAGGATGATAATGGGGTGATGGTGGACTCTCCGGATGGTATACAAAATATCTGTGTTGACTATTTCACTAATCTCCTCAGCAATGAAGTCTCACCTCCGCTTTTCACCCAAGAGGATATCTCAAACCTGCTGGACTTTAGTTGCTCGAAGGATCAGAAAACTCAATTGTCAAAGCCTTTCACCTCTGAGGAAATCAAAGAAGCTTTTTTCTCGCTCCCTCCCAATAAAACAAGCAGACATGATGAGTATCCTGCTGAGTTCTTTACAAGTTGTTGGAGCTTTGTTGGTGGAGAGGTCACCGCAGCCGTGAAAGAATTCTTCTCCTCAAGTAAATTGCTAAAGGAGTGGAATGCTACCTCCCTCGTTTTGATTCCAAAGGTCTCGAATGTCTCAAGACCGACTGGCTTCAGGCCTATCTCTTTTCTAAACACTTTATACAAGGTCATATCCAAGCTTCTTGCAAATAGGCTGCAATCTCGGCTTCCTTCTATCATCTCTCCAGCTCAGTCAACTTTCTTAAAGGGTAGATTTCTCTCTGAGAATGTACTCTTAGCTACCGAGATTGTGCAGGGGTACAATAGGCAGAATATTGAGCCTTGTGGTATGCTCAAGGTGGACTTACGGAAGGCTTTTGACTTTGTGTGATGGGACTTCATAATATCTACTTTAAGGGGCCTTAACTTACCAGATGTGTTGATTAATTGGATTGTGGAATGTATTACCAGTCCAATTTTCTCTATCTCCATTAATGGTGTCTCTGGTGGTTTTTTCAAGAGCACCAAAGGATTAAGGCAAGGTGACCCCTATCTTCCTACCTCTTTGTGCTCACCATGGAAGCCTTTTCCAAGCTACTCCTCTCAAGGTACTCCTCTGAATACATTTTCTATCATTCGAAAACATCATACTTGAAAATTACTCATCTGATGTGTTGATATTTTTTGATGGGGGGTAGCTCTTCTCTACATGGAATTATTGAAACTTCGGATGATTTCGTTTGTTGGTTGATATGGAAATTTAGTAGCAGTGTATGAGGAACACGTGGAGCTGGGTGAATGGTGGAAATAAGGGAAAATATGTGGAGAGATGCGATTGGTGTGAGCTGAAGTTGCTAAAGGTTTAAGATGAAGTTGTTCATCATCTTTTTCGTTTTGCAAAAATCTGAAACTTGAAAAACTTGTAAAACTCTAAAAATAGCTCTGTTCGTTTGCTAGGTTTCTCTCATCTCCAGAGCTAGCGTTTGATCAATTCTGTGTTTCATGAACATTGAATTGTTGGTTACGATTACAAATTTTTGATTGTGAAGTTTGTTGTATCAAAGGTGTAAGAGCTGTGTCATCCTCGAAATCAATGGAGGAAGCAAGAGCTAAGAAGAAGGTGGAAGAAGCTATGGTCAGTGAAACAGCGGAATCGTTAGGGTTAAGAGTAAAGATGCTTCATCGGAGAATTTTCTGGGAAGAATTTAATGAGAGATGGTTCAAAGGACTTTGTATGTTGTGATGAACTAGATCACCATCTATGTCACAAGAATTCAGGTATTCTCATGGTAGATTGCGATGAAGATCAAAAGCCTAATGATAGCGGATTGGTTGAAACTGAAGTTACTAAATAGTTGATTGAAATTGAGAAACTAACGATGCAAGACGAAGCAAACACAAAGGTCATTTCAGCAAATGTGAAGGAAGAATTGATCTCACAAGTTCAGGTACCAGTTTCTAACTTAGAACCTAGCCTTCAATTTCACAATGCATCAACGTTTGTTTGTGAGGATTCCCAATCTGTTGTTGGTTGTGGTGACTTGTTTAATCATCAAGAAATGATACTACAAGCTTCATATGCCAAAAACAAGGGATGTGTTGCTTCAAAAATCAACAAGTGTCACAAACAATCAGGTTGCACGCCAACTGTTTGGTAAAAGGTCTCAGGCTAAAGAAAGACTGAAAGTGAAGAAAAAAAGAAAAGGCTTGAAGACGTGGAGGTTTAAATATAAAAAAGAGAATGAGAAATAGTGGAGACTATACAATAAGGTGTTCTCCTTCTCAATTTTGTGTGCCCATAAGATTGATAGGCTGTGAACAAAAAGGACGAGGAAGTTTCTTGGTGGAATTGATGGCAAAAAATTTGTAAGCCTATTTGTTGTTG
>NC_025692.1:14473582-14475276 GCF_000633955.1 Camelina sativa | reverse complement strand
AAAGATGCTTTATCGGAGAATTTCCTGGGAAGAGTTTAATGAGAGATGGTTCAAAAGACTTTGTATGTTCTGCGATGAACTAGAAACTCCAAATCACCATATGTGTCACAAGAATTCAGGTATTCTCATGGTAGATTGCGATGAAGATCAAAAGCCTAATGATAGCGGATTGGATGAAACTGAAGTTGCAAAAGAGTTGATTGAAATTGAGAAACTAACGGTGCAAGACGAAGTAAACACAAAGGTGATTTCAGCAATTGTGTAGGAAGAATTGATCTCAAAAGTTCAGGTACCGGTTTGTAACATAGAACATAGCCTTCAATTTTACAATGCATCAACGATTGTTTGTGAGGATTCCCAATCTGTTGTTGGTTGTGGTGACTTGTTTAATTATCAAGAAACGATACTACAAGCTTCATATGCCAAAACAAGGGATGTGTTGCTTCAAAAATCAACAAGTGTCACAAACAATCAGGTTGCACGCCAACTGTTTGGTAAAAGGTCTCAGGCTAAAGAAAGACTGAAAGTGAAGAAAAAGAGAAAAGGCTTGAAGTCATGGAGGTTTAAATATAAAAAAGAGAATGAGAAACGGTGGAGACTAAATAATAATGTGTTCTCCTTCTCAAGTTTGTGTGCCCATAAGATTGCTAGGCTGCGAACAAAAAGGAAGAAGAAGTTGGTTGGTGGAATTGATGTCAAAAAATTTGTGACCCTATTTGTTGTTGGAGACGTTCATGAAGCTCCAAAAGGTTTCAAATGTTGCTTTAAACTCAATAAGGNCAGAGCTAGCGTTTGATCAATTCTGTGTTTCATGAACATTGAATTGTTGGTTACGATTACAAATTTTTGATTGTGAAGTTTGTTGTATCAAAGGTGTAAGAGCTGTGTCATCCTCGAAATCAATGGAGGAAGCAAGAGCTAAGAAGAAGGTGGAAGAAGCTATGGTCAGTGAAACAGCGGAATCGTTAGGGTTAAGAGTAAAGATGCTTCATCGGAGAATTTTCTGGGAAGAATTTAATGAGAGATGGTTCAAAGGACTTTGTATGTTGTGATGAACTAGATCACCATCTATGTCACAAGAATTCAGGTATTCTCATGGTAGATTGCGATGAAGATCAAAAGCCTAATGATAGCGGATTGGTTGAAACTGAAGTTACTAAATAGTTGATTGAAATTGAGAAACTAACGATGCAAGACGAAGCAAACACAAAGGTCATTTCAGCAAATGTGAAGGAAGAATTGATCTCACAAGTTCAGGTACCAGTTTCTAACTTAGAACCTAGCCTTCAATTTCACAATGCATCAACGTTTGTTTGTGAGGATTCCCAATCTGTTGTTGGTTGTGGTGACTTGTTTAATCATCAAGAAATGATACTACAAGCTTCATATGCCAAAAACAAGGGATGTGTTGCTTCAAAAATCAACAAGTGTCACAAACAATCAGGTTGCACGCCAACTGTTTGGTAAAAGGTCTCAGGCTAAAGAAAGACTGAAAGTGAAGAAAAAAAGAAAAGGCTTGAAGACGTGGAGGTTTAAATATAAAAAAGAGAATGAGAAATAGTGGAGACTATACAATAAGGTGTTCTCCTTCTCAATTTTGTGTGCCCATAAGATTGATAGGCTGTGAACAAAAAGGACGAGGAAGTTTCTTGGTGGAATTGATGGCAAAAAATTTGTAAGCCTATTTGTTGTTG
>NC_025692.1:14466756-14472107 GCF_000633955.1 Camelina sativa | reverse complement strand
AAAGATGCTTTATCGGAGAATTTCCTGGGAAGAGTTTAATGAGAGATGGTTCAAAAGACTTTGTATGTTCTGCGATGAACTAGAAACTCCAAATCACCATATGTGTCACAAGAATTCAGGTATTCTCATGGTAGATTGCGATGAAGATCAAAAGCCTAATGATAGCGGATTGGATGAAACTGAAGTTGCAAAAGAGTTGATTGAAATTGAGAAACTAACGGTGCAAGACGAAGTAAACACAAAGGTGATTTCAGCAATTGTGTAGGAAGAATTGATCTCAAAAGTTCAGGTACCGGTTTGTAACATAGAACATAGCCTTCAATTTTACAATGCATCAACGATTGTTTGTGAGGATTCCCAATCTGTTGTTGGTTGTGGTGACTTGTTTAATTATCAAGAAACGATACTACAAGCTTCATATGCCAAAACAAGGGATGTGTTGCTTCAAAAATCAACAAGTGTCACAAACAATCAGGTTGCACGCCAACTGTTTGGTAAAAGGTCTCAGGCTAAAGAAAGACTGAAAGTGAAGAAAAAGAGAAAAGGCTTGAAGTCATGGAGGTTTAAATATAAAAAAGAGAATGAGAAACGGTGGAGACTAAATAATAATGTGTTCTCCTTCTCAAGTTTGTGTGCCCATAAGATTGCTAGGCTGCGAACAAAAAGGAAGAAGAAGTTGGTTGGTGGAATTGATGTCAAAAAATTTGTGACCCTATTTGTTGTTGGAGACGTTCATGAAGCTCCAAAAGGTTTCAAATGTTGCTTTAAACTCAATAAGGAGCAGAACAACATGGTTGTTCCTCCAAAAAAACGAAGTAGCACAAACGATTCAACCATTGGTTGAATATGAGTCTCATGAGGGAAAGCTACATTATCACATTGGAGAGGGGTTTAAAAGCTGCAGCAGAAGAAGGACTGCTATTACAAAGGATTTTTTAGAACTGAAATTGTCGGAGGATATTTGTTCTCCAAGAAGAAAGATCACATGTTATCTCTTGGAAGGAGCTGACTGCTGTGAACAACCAACATGTGGGGCGGCAAAGCCTGGAGCATCTCACATATTTGATCAATGTTCTCTAGTGGTACAACAGAAGATGAAAAGGGACAATGGTTTTAAGTGTTGGAGGTTTAAAGTCAGATCTGAGAAAGAGGACATCAAGCAAGAATGCAATCAAGTTCTTTATGTTCAGATCTTTGCTTTAACTTGAGGCTTGATCATTTTCATGGAAAACCTGTGTATGATCAGATTATCACGGTGAAGGAGCAGTTGTTGCAAACCAGCGTGTTCATTCAAAAAGTGATGCGAAACAAAAAAAGAACANAAGAAAAGGCTTGAAGACGTGGAGGTTTAAATATAAAAAAGAGAATGAGAAATAGTGGAGACTATACAATAAGGTGTTCTCCTTCTCAATTTTGTGTGCCCATAAGATTGATAGGCTGTGAACAAAAAGGACGAGGAAGTTTCTTGGTGGAATTGATGGCAAAAAATTTGTAAGCCTATTTGTTGTTGGAGAAGTTCATGAAGCTCCAAAAGGTTTCAAATGTTGCTTTAAACTCAATAAGGAGCAGAACAACATGGTTGTTCCTCCAAAAAAACGAAGTAGCACAAACGATTCACCATTGGTTGAATATGAGTCTCATGAGGGAAAGCTACATGATCACATTGGAGAGGGGTTTAAAAGTTGCAGCAGAAGAAGGACTGCTATTACAAAGGATATTTTACAACTGAAATTGCCGGAGGATATTTGTTCTCCAAGAAGAAAGATCACATGTTATCTCTTGGAAGGAGCTGACTGATGTGAACAACCAACATGTGGGGTGGCAAAGCCTGGAGCATCTCACATATTTGATCAATGTTCTCTAGTGGTACAACAGAAGATGAAAAGGGACAATGGTTTTAAGTGTTGGAGGTTTAAAGTCAGATCTGAGAAAGAGGACATCAAGCAAGAATGCAATCAAGTTCTTTATGTTCAGATCTTTGCTTTAACTTGAGGCTTGATCATTTTCATGGAAAACCTGTGTATGATCAGATTATCACGGTGAAGGAGCAGTTGTTGCAAACCAGCGTGTTCATTCAAAAAGTGATGCGAAACAAAAAAAGAACATTTTCCAAGCGGTGGTGGTTCAAATATAAAGCATCACGCAAGAAGGGACTGTTTCTGAGTTCTTTTGGAATGTTGGTTCCAACAGATAGTATGCAGTTTCCTGCTGCTCACATTCAAGCTAGAGGCACACTGTTTTCTAAAATTCAACTGAAGGTTGTTCCTCACATTATGCGTCAACATGGACTGTACAGATGGATGTGGGAAAAGAGGTTTGTAATGTTGATGTCAGTGAAGCAAAGAAACAACTCTAGAGGTTTAAAATCAGGCAAAAATGGCAATATAAACTCTGGGAACAGAGTGACAAGTGGAAAATTTTTTTATGCAGCATGAGGTTGGTTATTTACAAGCCTCGAAGTAAGGTCCAGACGGTTGCAGCAATGTATCAGTGTGTGGCTCTAGTAGTTCAAATGGAATGTGCCAAAGTAGAACGAATGGTTGAAGTCACTCAGAGCCAAACCTTTGACCCTGGAATCAGATTTGCATCACTCGTGGCTATAAGAAGTCATATTCCATACAGAGCTCTTACAATGCTTTCAATCAAATGGACTCTTAAGAATGTGGAAGAGGCATCATGGGAGTTAGTTAATGTGCAGAGGAAGTTTACATGAACCTTAAGGTCAAGGTTCTGCAAACAGAGGAGATTTGATATGGGAATTTAGTAGTAGTGTATGAGGAACACGTGGAGCTGGGTGAATGGTGGAAATAAGGGAAAATAAGTGGAGAGATGCGATTGGTGTGAGCTGAAGTTGCTAAAGCTTTAAGATGAAGATGTTCATCATCTTTTTCGTTATGCAAAAATCTGAAACTTGAAAAACTTGTAAAACTCTAAAAATAGCTCTGTTCGTTTGCTAGGTTTCTCTCATCTTGAGAGCTAGCGTTTGATTAATTCTGTGTTTCATGAACATTGAATTGATATTTACGTTTACAAATATTTGATTGTGAAGTTTGTTGTATCATTGGTCGGGCCTGAATATGAGTAAGGAGAAAATGGAAGTGTTCCTTGCAGGAGTCGATGAAACCGAAAGAGCGACTATTGCACATTATGGATTTCCTCAGGCCTCCCTTCCAATTAGATACTTGGGGACTTCCGTTAATGAGCTGAAAATTGAAAGTCTCAGAGTATGTTCCACTCATGGAGAAAGTTAAGGGAAGGTTTGCTAGCTAGTCTGTAAAGTCCTTATCTTTTGCAGGAAGGCTACAATTGATTGCCTCTATCATCACTGGGAGTGTGGTTTTCTGGATCTCTACCTTCAAATTACCAAGACGTTGTATCAGAGAAATTGAATCCCTTTGTTCCAGGTTTCTTTGGTCAGGCGGAATAGAGTGTCATCATAAAGCCAAGGTCGCATGGTCGACAATGTGTTTATCAAAGGCAGAGGGAGGACTAGGGCTAAGAAGATTTTCGGAATGGAATCTAGCTCTCAGTCTCAAATTTGTCTGGCTCCTGTTTACAAATAGTGGATCTCTTAGGGTTGCTTGGCATCAACATCATAACTTAAATGGGAAAGATAATGGTATCATCTCTGATTTCTAGGCAATTCAAGATAAACCAAGTGATTCATGGAACTGGAAATGTCTTATGAACGGTTTAACTGCTAGCTTCTGGCGGGATTCCTTGTCTCTTAGAATGGTTCCTAAGGGCATGTCAGGCAAGCGTTTCTATATGAGATGCTTTTAATTAAAAAATAATAAAATGAAGAAAGAGAAGAGGAAAAGAGAAGGGAATTTAGTGAGAAATGCCATTTTTAAAATGAAAGTTGTGAGAAATGCCATTTTTATTTTTCTTTTTTCAGAAATACCATTTTCTAAATTTATGGCATAAGAGAAAAAGATATTTCTATCCTTGAATTAAAGTAAGGGAGGATTAAAAAAATTTGGGATGAATGACATGTGTTTTGAAACAGGAACAATTTTGTGGCATAAAAGACACAGGTTATGAACTTCTAGTGGACCAGATCCAACGCTCAATCAGGTTTAGTCCATCCCAAANGTGTTCATTCAAAAAGTGATGCGAAACAAAAAAAGAACATTTTCCAAGCGGTGGTGGTTCAAATATAAAGCATCACGCAAGAAGGGACTGTTTCTGAGTTCTTTTGGAATGTTGGTTCCAACAGATAGTATGCAGTTTCCTGCTGCTCACATTCAAGCTAGAGGCACACTGTTTTCTAAAATTCAACTGAAGGTTGTTCCTCACATTATGCGTCAACATGGACTGTACAGATGGATGTGGGAAAAGAGGTTTGTAATGTTGATGTCAGTGAAGCAAAGAAACAACTCTAGAGGTTTAAAATCAGGCAAAAATGGCAATATAAACTCTGGGAACAGAGTGACAAGTGGAAAATTTTTTTATGCAGCATGAGGTTGGTTATTTACAAGCCTCGAAGTAAGGTCCAGACGGTTGCAGCAATGTATCAGTGTGTGGCTCTAGTAGTTCAAATGGAATGTGCCAAAGTAGAACGAATGGTTGAAGTCACTCAGAGCCAAACCTTTGACCCTGGAATCAGATTTGCATCACTCGTGGCTATAAGAAGTCATATTCCATACAGAGCTCTTACAATGCTTTCAATCAAATGGACTCTTAAGAATGTGGAAGAGGCATCATGGGAGTTAGTTAATGTGCAGAGGAAGNTCAAAGAAACAACTCTAGAGGTTTAAAATCAGGCAAAAATGGCAATATAAACTCTGGGAACAGAGTGATAAGTGGAAAAATTTTTTATGCAGCATGAGGTTGGTTATTTACGAGCCTCGAAGTAAGGTCCAGACGGTTGCAGCAATGTATCAGTGTGTGGCTCTAGTAGTTCAAATGGAATGTGCCAAAGTAGAACGAATGGTTGAAGTCACTCAGAGCCAAACCTTTGACCCTGGAATCAGATTTGCATCACTCGTGGCTATAAGAAGTCATATTCCATACAGAGCTCTTACAATGCTTTCAATCAAATGGACTCTTAAGAATGTGGAAGAGGCATCATGGGAGTTAGTTAATGTGCAGAGGAAGTTTACATGAACCTTAAGGTCAAGGTTCTGCAAACAGAGGAGATTTGATATGGGAATTTAGTAGTAGTGTATGAGGAACACGTGGAGCTGGGTGAATGGTGGAAATAAGGGAAAATAAGTGGAGAGATGCGATTGGTGTGAGCTGAAGTTGCTAAAGCTTTAAGATGAAGATGTTCATCATCTTTTTCGTTATGCAAAAATCTGAAACTTGAAAAACTTGTAAAACTCTAAAAATAGCTCTGTTCGTTTGCT
>NC_025692.1:14449948-14465681 GCF_000633955.1 Camelina sativa | reverse complement strand
TTTTTTATGCAGCATGAGGTTGGTTATTTACGAGCCTCGAAGTAAGGTCCAGACGGTTGCAGCAATGTATCAGTGTGTGGCTCTAGTAGTTCAAATGGAATGTGCCAAAGTAGAACGAATGGTTGAAGTCACTCAGAGCCAAACCTTTGACCCTGGAATCAGATT
Source organism: Camelina sativa (assembly GCF_000633955.1). Lineage (NCBI taxonomy): Eukaryota > Viridiplantae > Streptophyta > Magnoliopsida > Brassicales > Brassicaceae > Camelina > Camelina sativa. Next base: position 14,465,516 of record NC_025692.1, on the reverse strand, counting down.
TGCATCACTCGTGGCTATAAGAAGTCATATTCCAAACAGAGCTCTTACAATGCTTTCAATCAAATGGACTCTTAAGAATGTGGAAGAGGCATCATGGGAGTTAGTCAATGTGCATAGGAAGTTTACATGAACCTTGTGGTCAAGGTTCTGCAAACATGTAAGATTTGATATGGGAATTTAGTAGTCGTGTATGAGGAACATGTGGAGCTCGGTGAATAGTGGAAATAAGGAAAAATGTGTGGAGAAATGCGATTGGTGTGAGCTGAAGTTGCTAAAGCCTTAAGAGGAAGCTGTTCATCATCTTTTTCGTTATGCAAAAATCTGAAACTTGAAAAAATTGTAAAACTCTAAAAATAGCTCTGTTCGTTTGCTAGGTATCTCTCATCTCGAGAGCTAGCATTTTATCAATTATGTGTTTCATGAACATTTAATTGATGGTTACGGTTACAAATTTTTGATTGTGAAGTTTGCTGTATCAAAGGTATCAGAGCTATGTAATCCTCGAAATCAATGGAGGAAGCAAATACTAAGAAGAAGGTGGAAGAAGCTATGGCTAGTGAAACGGCGGAATCGTTAGGGTTAAGAGTAAAGATGCTTTATCGGAGAATTTCCTGGGAAGAGTTTAATGAGAGATGGTTCAAAAGACTTTGTATGTTCTGCGATGAACTAGAAACTCCAAATCACCATATGTGTCACAAGAATTCAGGTATTCTCATGGTAGATTGCGATGAAGATCAAAAGCCTAATGATAGCGGATTGGATGAAACTGAAGTTGCAAAAGAGTTGATTGAAATTGAGAAACTAACGGTGCAAGACGAAGTAAACACAAAGGTGATTTCAGCAATTGTGTAGGAAGAATTGATCTCAAAAGTTCAGGTACCGGTTTGTAACATAGAACATAGCCTTCAATTTTACAATGCATCAACGATTGTTTGTGAGGATTCCCAATCTGTTGTTGGTTGTGGTGACTTGTTTAATTATCAAGAAACGATACTACAAGCTTCATATGCCAAAACAAGGGATGTGTTGCTTCAAAAATCAACAAGTGTCACAAACAATCAGGTTGCACGCCAACTGTTTGGTAAAAGGTCTCAGGCTAAAGAAAGACTGAAAGTGAAGAAAAAGAGAAAAGGCTTGAAGTCATGGAGGTTTAAATATAAAAAAGAGAATGAGAAACGGTGGAGACTAAATAATAATGTGTTCTCCTTCTCAAGTTTGTGTGCCCATAAGATTGCTAGGCTGCGAACAAAAAGGAAGAAGAAGTTGGTTGGTGGAATTGATGTCAAAAAATTTGTGACCCTATTTGTTGTTGGAGACGTTCATGAAGCTCCAAAAGGTTTCAAATGTTGCTTTAAACTCAATAAGGAGCAGAACAACATGGTTGTTCCTCCAAAAAAACGAAGTAGCACAAACGATTCAACCATTGGTTGAATATGAGTCTCATGAGGGAAAGCTACATTATCACATTGGAGAGGGGTTTAAAAGCTGCAGCAGAAGAAGGACTGCTATTACAAAGGATTTTTTAGAACTGAAATTGTCGGAGGATATTTGTTCTCCAAGAAGAAAGATCACATGTTATCTCTTGGAAGGAGCTGACTGCTGTGAACAACCAACATGTGGGGCGGCAAAGCCTGGAGCATCTCACATATTTGATCAATGTTCTCTAGTGGTACAACAGAAGATGAAAAGGGACAATGGTTTTAAGTGTTGGAGGTTTAAAGTCAGATCTGAGAAAGAGGACATCAAGCAAGAATGCAATCAAGTTCTTTATGTTCAGATCTTTGCTTTAACTTGAGGCTTGATCATTTTCATGGAAAACCTGTGTATGATCAGATTATCACGGTGAAGGAGCAGTTGTTGCAAACCAGCGTGTTCATTCAAAAAGTGATGCGAAACAAAAAAAGAACATTTTCCAAGCGGTGGTGGTTCAAATATAAAGCATCACGCAAGAAGGGACTGTTTCTGAGTTCTTTTGGAATGTTGGTTCCAACAGATAGTATGCAGTTTCCTGCTGCTCACATTCAAGCTAGAGGCACACTGTTTTCTAAAATTCAACTGAAGGTTGTTCCTCACATTATGCGTCAACATGGACTGTACAGATGGATGTGGGAAAAGAGGTTTGTAATGTTGATGTCAGTGAAGCAAAGAAACAACTCTAGAGGTTTAAAATCAGGCAAAAATGGCAATATAAACTCTGGGAACAGAGTGACAAGTGGAAAATTTTTTTATGCAGCATGAGGTTGGTTATTTACAAGCCTCGAAGTAAGGTCCAGACGGTTGCAGCAATGTATCAGTGTGTGGCTCTAGTAGTTCAAATGGAATGTGCCAAAGTAGAACGAATGGTTGAAGTCACTCAGAGCCAAACCTTTGACCCTGGAATCAGATTTGCATCACTCGTGGCTATAAGAAGTCATATTCCATACAGAGCTCTTACAATGCTTTCAATCAAATGGACTCTTAAGAATGTGGAAGAGGCATCATGGGAGTTAGTTAATGTGCAGAGGAAGTTTACATGAACCTTAAGGTCAAGGTTCTGCAAACAGAGGAGATTTGATATGGGAATTTAGTAGTAGTGTATGAGGAACACGTGGAGCTGGGTGAATGGTGGAAATAAGGGAAAATAAGTGGAGAGATGCGATTGGTGTGAGCTGAAGTTGCTAAAGCTTTAAGATGAAGATGTTCATCATCTTTTTCGTTATGCAAAAATCTGAAACTTGAAAAACTTGTAAAACTCTAAAAATAGCTCTGTTCGTTTGCTAGGTTTCTCTCATCTTGAGAGCTAGCGTTTGATTAATTCTGTGTTTCATGAACATTGAATTGATATTTACGTTTACAAATATTTGATTGTGAAGTTTGTTGTATCATTGGTCGGGCCTGAATATGAGTAAGGAGAAAATGGAAGTGTTCCTTGCAGGAGTCGATGAAACCGAAAGAGCGACTATTGCACATTATGGATTTCCTCAGGCCTCCCTTCCAATTAGATACTTGGGGACTTCCGTTAATGAGCTGAAAATTGAAAGTCTCAGAGTATGTTCCACTCATGGAGAAAGTTAAGGGAAGGTTTGCTAGCTAGTCTGTAAAGTCCTTATCTTTTGCAGGAAGGCTACAATTGATTGCCTCTATCATCACTGGGAGTGTGGTTTTCTGGATCTCTACCTTCAAATTACCAAGACGTTGTATCAGAGAAATTGAATCCCTTTGTTCCAGGTTTCTTTGGTCAGGCGGAATAGAGTGTCATCATAAAGCCAAGGTCGCATGGTCGACAATGTGTTTATCAAAGGCAGAGGGAGGACTAGGGCTAAGAAGATTTTCGGAATGGAATCTAGCTCTCAGTCTCAAATTTGTCTGGCTCCTGTTTACAAATAGTGGATCTCTTAGGGTTGCTTGGCATCAACATCATAACTTAAATGGGAAAGATAATGGTATCATCTCTGATTTCTAGGCAATTCAAGATAAACCAAGTGATTCATGGAACTGGAAATGTCTTATGAACGGTTTAACTGCTAGCTTCTGGCGGGATTCCTTGTCTCTTAGAATGGTTCCTAAGGGCATGTCAGGCAAGCGTTTCTATATGAGATGCTTTTAATTAAAAAATAATAAAATGAAGAAAGAGAAGAGGAAAAGAGAAGGGAATTTAGTGAGAAATGCCATTTTTAAAATGAAAGTTGTGAGAAATGCCATTTTTATTTTTCTTTTTTCAGAAATACCATTTTCTAAATTTATGGCATAAGAGAAAAAGATATTTCTATCCTTGAATTAAAGTAAGGGAGGATTAAAAAAATTTGGGATGAATGACATGTGTTTTGAAACAGGAACAATTTTGTGGCATAAAAGACACAGGTTATGAACTTCTAGTGGACCAGATCCAACGCTCAATCAGGTTTAGTCCATCCCAAATTTGTTTTTCGTCCTCTGAAGTGGACAAGATCCGTTTGGTTCGACTCTAGTAGTCCACCTGCAGGTCTACTGATGCATGAACTGATCTTATTGTGCCTATAGGGTACCAGATTTAAAGCTCGAACGGTTTTTTGTCCACCACATTTATGTCCTTCGGTCTTAGTAGACCAGATCCGCTTGGGTGGACAACTTTATAAAACTTGCCCACCATAGTTATGTTCTTCGCGCTCTTTGTATACCATTTTCGCTTGAATGACGATATTTGTCCATCAATAACATGAAACAATTTTCTCCACCTGCATGCTTGCTGACACATTTTATTGAGAAATATCATACTCAGCCTTGATCTGAGCATATTAAGTCCACCGGATCTGATCTATCGGAAATAAAATTGGGTTAGATATCAGATTTGGTCCAACAAAGTTTTATGGAGAAGGAAACAAATAAAAAAAAACTCAAATTCAACCTTGAGGAGAGCATCCCCATAAAAAACAAAACACGCTGTTCATCTACGACAGAGGCAAGGAGATTAATTGGAAGTTGTGATTTTGAAAGGATTTCTTTGTTTTGAAGAAAGAAAGAGGAGAGAAGGAGAGAAGGAGAGAAGGAGAGAGAGAGAGAGTGGGAGATGAGAGATCGAGAAAAATGAGAATAGAGAAGAGAGAAATTAGAAAGAATTTGGAGAAGGGTTGTTGTCATTTTCAATAGATCAAAGTGGGTCCTATTGTATTTTAGAAAAGGTTTAATTGAAAATGGCATTTACGTTGAATAATAGTACTGTAAATGGCAGATCTGATAAATTTATCAAAAGAGAAGATATGTTTCTCTGTTGAGCAAGGGAAGAAACGTTTCTAAGACAAAATGTGACATGGATCACTAATTTATTGGAAAAAAATAAAAATAATTTTTTTTTTGAGCAATCATGAATGTTTCTCGCCGCTGGACTTGGTCTAAAGTGTGAAGTGGGCAACAACTTAACTGCTAGCTTCTGGCGGGATTTCTGGTCTCCTTTTGGCCCTCTTATAAAGTTTTTGGGGGAAGAAGGTCCTAGAAGTTTGATGACCCCTTGAACTGTCGTCGTGGCAGATGCTATAGACGGCTCCTTGTGGAGATTGCCTTCACCTTGCTCCCAGCAAGCTCTTGAACTTCAGGTTTTCCTCACTACCATCTCTCTCCCTCTGCAGCTGGAAAGGAATGACTCTTACGGTTGGGTAATCAACAACATGTCTTGCAATGGTTTTTCCTCTTCCGTAACCTGGGAAGCTCTCAGACATAAAGAGGAGAAAAAGAATTGGGCCTCCTCTATTTGGTTTAAAGGGGCAACTCCAAGGAACACATTTCAGATGTGGGTCGCACACCTTGACCGTTTACCTACTAGATCACGGCTGCTCCCTTGGGGACTGCAAGTCTCTCCTCTTTGCTATTTGTGCTCTTCTGCTGAGGAGACCATAGATCACTTGTTCCTCTCTTATCCATTCAGCGCTGTCATCTGGTCCTTGGTTCTCGCCAGATTAAGTTTATCTCCATCTCTCTTCCATGATTGAGATGGTCTTATAACTTAGACTCAGATCTCTACAACCTCTTCTCACTCTATCCTCAGAAAACTGGTTGCTCAAGCTATAATCTACGTTATCTGGAAGTAGCGAAACAGTGCCCTCCACAACGGTCAAACAGTTCCGCATGTGGCCACCTTCAAGTCTGTTCACAGGGAGATCATCAACACTCTCAGTGTCAGGAAACTCAGGAAGAATTTCAGGAATCTTATGTGCCTCTGGATATGATGATGAGGGCTCTAACCTTTAACTAGTTTTGCTTCCTTGCTTTTTTTTTCTCTTTTTGCCAAGGAACCAACTGGTTTGGTAATCTCAAATGTAAATCCAAACTCTCTTTCATTTATATGATATTTACTCACTTAGCAAAAAAAAAACGCCAACTACGAATTTCTTGGAAATTTCCACTTCTCTATTTATTCTCCCTCTCTCATTGACGTAAAAAAGCAAACAAAAACATTAAGAGGTAAGGTACATCTGGTTCATGATCTGCCTGCATCATATTTCAGTACCATTGTAGCATTATCTCATTGCCACATCTTTCATTTTCCATAGGAGATTGCAATACTTAGTCATCAAAATATTATGTCTTCTTCTAGCTAGTTACTCTGTTGAGTCCGAGTAACATATTTTTTCCTTGATAATAACGTCTTCTATGGAGTTCCTGGATCGCATCAGCTTCCAGGAAATGGAATCTTGGGATCGTGAAACCTCGCTGATTTTTGCCGCTGGAGAATCTATCATCACTTCTTGGCAAAAGGGTCAACTTCTGGGACGAGGATCATGTGGCTCTGTGTACGAAGCCGTTTCAGCGTAAGTCCTAATGAGTTTCTTGAACTTGAAGTCAGATTCTTAGATTTTCTTTGTACCTTTTTGGCCTTTGGGTTTTTGATGGATGTTTAAAATGTTAAATGTAGAGATGGGAACTTCTTTGTTGTCAAGGAAGTTTCACTTTTTGATTTAGGAAGTAATGAACAAGAATGCATTCATCATGAACTCTAAGCGGTGAGATATGTTTGGTTTATGATCTGCTCCAACAACCATTGTAGCAGTAGTGTCTTAATTTTTCCATGTTTTTCATTTTCTGTCGGATATTGCGATATCGTGGCACAGCCAAGGTGTGATCCTGCAGTTCTAGCTTTGCAGCTGCCTAAGCATGTTTTTTGCAAAATCAATATAGCTCTAAAATATAACATTTCCTTGTTTGCAGGACGGGTCGAAGTTTTACATCTTTCTTGAGCTTGTAACCAAATGGTCTCTTCTAAACCTTTACCAACATTACCCGCTTCTGGACTCTGTAGTCTCCAATTACACAAGACAGATTCTTGATGGTTTGAAATCTCTCCACGATAAAGGGTTATGTAATCGTTTATGTAAATCCTAGGTTGCTTACTTTTCTCATTTTATGCGACAAAGGGACATCAACTGTGCAAATATACTGGTGGAAGCTAATGGCAACGTCAAACTTGCGGATTTCGGATTGGCAAAGGTTCTTTTCCACTAGTACATGTTTATAGTTTTTAGCTCTTAAGTAATAACCTGGTACATCGCTTACTCTTCTGACTTGGTACTTGTGTCATTTTGTTATTTAGGAGTCAAAGTTAAACGACATTAAGTCCTGCAAGGGAACTTCAGTTTGGATGGCTCCGGAGGTAATTGATTTGGGATCCTTCCCACTGTTTTGATTGTGTGAATACAATGAAAGACAAACGTCTCATTCAGGAATAGCAATGTTGGATGTTGTACTGTTGTAATGTTGGATGCTATACTGTTGCTTAACACACATCCCCCACCCATGTTTCCTTCAGAGTTTTGAGTATTTGATTAAATTTCCTGTATTTCGGTTTATGGTGTTTATAACTGTAAATATGTTTGTGTAATCACAGATAATTTGGATTTTTTCCACTTTGATTGTACTTCAGGCTATAGTTTGTACGGTTCTTTCTAAATGGAACATAATAGTTTGATCAGGTTATTAATTGTAAGGGTAATGATGGGCATGGAAGTCCTGCTGATATATGGAGCCTTGGGTGCACTGTGCTCGAAATGTGTACTGGCCAGATCCCTTACTCTGATCTACATCCTGTAAGTCTTCAAGACTTTCTTTATATAAGTTGAGGGGAATTTACATACTAATTAACCACTAACTATTTTAGCTATTTCTGAAACACACATGAACACTTGGGTTTAGAAAAAATACACGAACAAAACATTTGGTTCAGTTTAATGATAAGTCAGAGTGATTTCGTTTTGCACCTTGGCACCTTCAGTTTTTAGTGTTAACGGTTATTTATTCTTTTATGGTTTGTTCCCATTAATAAGAGTTAAAATCAGAATTTGTGCAAACGTGCAGCTTGCAGCCTTATTTAAGATCTCAAAGGGTACGCTTCCGGAAATACCTGATACTCTATCCCAAGACGCTCGTGATTTCATATTTAAGTGTCTCAAAGTGAACCCGGATGAGCGACCAACTGCAGCTGAACTGCTGAACCATCCATTTGTGACAAGGCCCTCACCATCCTTGAGCTAAGGAGGAACATTAATGTCCTAATGTAAAAAAAGGGAAAATAGAAATTGTTGTTTTTTATAAAGCTCCATTTTAAATTATTCAAAAGTCTGGTAAAAACATTTATTTTTGATTCTGGTCAAAGACACTTTCATTGAAGTCTCTATATCATTCAACTTGCTTCTTACAATAATTCTCCTTTGAAAAGTTATTGCAATTTATGGATTTATAAAAATTATTTGAAAGGAGATTTGGTGGCTTTGGTAAGGGATTTTTTTTTGTTTTTTTGAATTTTTGGTAAGGGATTTTTACGGTCCGGTAAGTTCTAAGATCCTTTGTTTCCGGTTGAAGAAAATTTTACCCTCTCTTATCTCGGAAACTCAGTCAGCTTTTGTTTCAGGACGCTTGATTACGGATATATTATTACTGCTCAGGAAATGTTTCATGGCTTGAATACTAATCGGCGGTGTAAAACGGATTTTCTGGCCTTTAAGACGGATATCAGTAAAGCTTATGATCGAGTGGAATGGTCATTTCTGGAAGCGGTCCTCACGCGGTTGGGTTTTGATGGTTAATGGATTTCGTGGATTATGTGGTGTGTTAGTTCAGTCTCTTATCAAGTCTTTCTTAATGGTCAACCATGTGGTTCTATTCTTCCAGAACGAGGTTTACGCCAAGGGGATCCTCTTTCTCCGTATTTGTTTATTCTTTGTACGGATATTTTGAAAAAAGTTTGAGCGCGAAGAAAAGAGAACGGGAATCACGTTAGCTCGGGATTGCCCCCCAGTTTCTCATCTGTTATTCGCAGATGATAGTCTCTTCTTTTGTAAAGCAGAGGAGGAAGAGTGTAAGACAGTTATGGATATTATTGGTAATTATGGTAAAGCCTAGGGACAAGAGGTCAATCTTGCAAAATCCTCTATTTTGTTTGGGAAGAAAGTCCTGAATCTGACTAGAGAGCATCTGAAAATCGTCATTGCGATTTCTAAAAAAGGGGGGATGGGCTCTTATTTGGGTATCCTGAAAGCCTTGAGGGTTCTCATAATAAGGTCTTCAGCTATGTTAATGATAATATAAGTGACCGGGAAAATGGTTGGTCGGCAAAATATTTATCTAAGGGTGGGAAGGAAATTATGATTAAATCTGTGGCTTTGGCTCTTCCAACTTATGTCATGTCATGTTTTAAACTTCCCAAGGATTTGACGTCTACATTAACAATTACTATATCAAAGTTTTTGTGGAGTTCGGGTGAGAAGGAACAAGGTTTACATTGGGTGCTGGTGATGCTGAGACTTTGTTGTTGAGCGCTAGATGCCTTAGACGAAGTCCTTCCCCGCTTCACTCGGAGTTGGAGGCTCTGAAATGGGCCATGGAGGGTATCCTTTTCGTCAGCGGTTTTTGTTAGAGATTTGAGACGGATTGACTTGCCAGTGTTCTCTAATCTGCTAGATGATTTCCACCTTCTCCAGGCATCCTTTACCCTTGTAACACCCCGACCCGTCCTAAATATACAAACAAATCGGGAGTGCTACTTGGGACCCTCGTAGTCGGCCAACCAAGGCTCTCAGAACAAATCCAATCACCCTGGTCATCCAACCGCGAGCGCCCAACCTCTCGAACACGGCCTAAGGCTTTGCAACCAGTACCGTGAGCGAAAGTTGTGTTAAGTTCGGACAAGACTTAATATCAGTTGGAATAACCATTTATCTTTTGAAAAATTCGAGTCTTTACATATATATAATATACGAAAAAATCATTACCAAAACGTTTATATCGCTTTCGGATCCTTTTGAAAACCATGCATAATATACATAGTAAGAATTTACAAAAGCTGAAAAACCTACATTGATTCACCTTGGTCACGTTGCTTTTAATACGAAGATCTTTCGGCTAAGGATTCCTGGAAAAATGAAGTAGAATCATAAGTAATCTAGTATTACTTAGTGAGACCAATATCTAAAGAAATCCTACCCTGGATACCTAAGGAAATTCTACCATCTACCTACCCCCAAGCAGCAAGCAATGTGAACTCAATCAACAAGCAATGATACAATGCAACAAGCAAAATGAATGCAATGCATGAAGACTCGAATTAAGTATGCAGCAGAATAATGAAAATGCATGCTTCTATCCTAAGTAAGGCCTTCTACGAATCTGTGATATCCCAAGGCAATGCCCTACACACCTAGACACAAAGTCTAAAAAGGATCCACATTCCTTCATACTACATCGTCATGTAGCGTTTGGCCGGGCATGACCCGCTCTGAACCTTCGTAAGCCATAACGTTACAGAATTACACGCAACGCACAACAGACGGCGGGATCCTCATGATTTGCCTAATACAACTACCTAAATGATACTAAGTAACATGCAAAAAAGCAATAATATAACAATGGGACAGCATAAAGACAATGCGACTAAATGTCCAATATCACGGCTATACCAACACAACGTTATATCAAACCATAACACATGCAACATAACAACAATGCAACTATGATCATGTACTAATGGAACAATGCAGGTGGTACCTAATATGATGCACACAAGAATCACTCAACAAACAATATTACAAACAAGAATATCAAGTCACACAAGGAATCGCGTACCAATCAATCACACCACAATAATCAAGAAGTTCCATGCTTAAGCGCTAATGACTCCTAATCAGTTCTAACCAAGATGCTAACTGCTAAGCATTCCTAACCAGGCGCTAATCACCGCTAAACAATTCTAATCCTAATGCTAAACACTAAGCAGTTCTAGCTGAAGTACTTATCACTAACTTAATCTTAATTAACTAACTTAATCCTAATCCTAATTAACTCAACTTAATCATAATTACCTAACTTAATCATGATTAACTAACTTAACCATCAATAACTAACTTAACCTCAATTAACTAACCCTAATCATACTTAACTAACTTAATCCTACTTACCTTAATCCTACTTAACTAGCTTAATCCTAAACTAATCAGGTAATTAAGACTAACCTCAATAAAATAATTAAAAAATATTAAACTAACCTACTCACGTGCTACTCACACGCAATCGGGGACTCACCTAGATTTCCGCGCGCTCCTCCTAACACTAACGGTTTATAAGGTAAGTTTTTGGGTCTGAGGGACAAATGAAACGGGGGGTTTATATAGCCTCCCAAGGTCGGTTACCCCAAGCAGGACGTGGCACGGGGCGGTTCTTGGCGCGACACATGTCGGACACTCTTCGCGGCTCCGGTGGCGACACATGGCGAACGGATAAGGACGAGTGTACCAGATAAGTTCCATGGCCTTACGAATAAGGATGGAAGCTGATCGGATAAGCACCACCTTTGGGAAGAACCTGGCCATCCATTCCCTTAGCTAACGCTCTTGAATCACGACCGTCCATTCGTTAGCGTACCGGTACGGCCGTGTCCGGCTCTTGGGTACTGAACTGACGGGTGGTACATAAGGTTACCTGCCGACGTACCAACTTAGGTGAATGACACGTACCGGACCACTCCTTTATCCGTGCAAATTTCCCATGGCAACCTGCATCGACTGGTGGTACCACTATCCGCGTTACCGATAGCCATGGCCAACCATAGCCTTAACCCGTACCATCCTGCCTTAGTCCACTTTCCTTGACCCTTCCTAATTCCCTAGACCAGCTAAGGTTTCCTAGATAAGACTAATCCTAAGATCTTACCTATGGGTTCCTTGACCAACTTAGGGACATTGCCGATAGCCTGGCCTTCCATACCATTTTTTCCGTTTAACGGAGAATCAGTCTTGATATGGCATTTCCTTCTTGGTCCTTATGTGTGCCTTATCTCTCCCTTGTATTGGCCCTTTGAATGACCAAGCCAAAATTGTCCTTGACACAATAATGGGTTTTAGTTGGCCGACCGTGACGAAAGTTGTTCCGTCCGGGCCTTAATCATGGTGAGAGGTATTACATTCTCCTCCCCTTAAAAGAATTCATCCCCGAATTCTGTAATGTCGGTCGTGACTAGAAAGCTTCTTGCACCATCTTGATTTAGTCGTTGAATGGTTCCTCACGATATTGTCATTCTGATAAACTCCTAATCTTCAAGTAGTAGTAGCGAATATTTCTTGGTTGTAGTAGTCTTCATGGTCTTCACCATTATTTTCTTGCACCCTCTTCTTTGGCTTGGTATGCGTTCCTCCTTCTTTGTCTCGTTGTGATGCACTCCTCGATATTGTCTTAGTCCTTTGAGTTGGGTTGTCAACCCATAATATCATTCTTGTGTTCACCTTTGCTTTGACTAAGCTACCATAATGCCCTGTAACTTCCTTTTACCATTGGTCTTCATGCATGATTCTCTACGTCAATGTGTATGGTGTGGCTATCAAATTGTCTCTTGGTTAGTGAGGTTTTGGGGATAATCGTCCTAACTTCTAGGGTTTTAGCCTAACTCTCTTTCGCTCTCCGGACACCCTAGACTTCTATGCACTTAGCTAGAACTCCTTGAGTTAAACAAATATAAACACTCACAGGCAAGCAAACAAATCAATATAAAGCAATCAAAGGCAAGAGCGAGAATATAAACATAGCATGGTCATATCATAACATAAGTTTTAAACATCACGGTTGTATCCATATACACACACCGCTTATTCAAACCTTGTTTACAAACCAATTACACCCAAAAAGATGATACAAGATAGAACTGCAAGTCACTACGGGCCTAACCAATGCTGCCGCTGTACACGCAAAAATGTGGTGAGTGCCGGTTACCTAACTAGGGTTTAGGATATCTACACGGATCAGGGGAAACTAAAACTACATTGGGAGCAGATACAACCTGGGTAGCCAGTGGGTGGAGTCTAGGAAGATGATGGGCCAGTAGCGTGAGATGGGGGTGGATTAGGAGTCGGTGCGTGAGTCGGAGTGTCAACCCTCAGCGTCGGGCAAGTGCTGGAGTAATGTCCTCTTACTCCGCAAATCAAGCAGACATTGCATACCGGTGCGTACAGGGTGTAAAACTGGCAGTCAAGCGGGTAATGTCCTAAAAGCCCACAAAGAAAGCAGTAAGGTACCTGGGTACCTGGTGCACTGTATGTCTCGTCCACTGGGATAACTTCAGCTAGGAGGTTTGTCCCAGGTGCATGTGCAGTTGGAGTATCCCTCCATGCCATATCAATCGAGGTAGGTGAAGGGAGAGTGAACTCCAGAACGTCCAGGGGTGGATGAGGGAGATCCCCAAAGTCCAAGACCAGCAGATCATCCCCATCGATCAATGGTGTGTACGCATAGGGCCTAGGCACTATAGTCGGTGTGGCAGAGCTGTCACAAGAAATGTCTATGACACTCGACAGTGCTCCAAATGCCCGCAACGACTAAAAGGAACATGAAGAGATGCTGATGTAGTCCTCCACCATCACAACCTCTTTCTCTTCCGGCTCTGGCTCAAGACAAACACATTCTTCCAAGAATTCCTGCTCAGGCTTCTCCACGACCTTCTTTTCAGGAGTGACTTCTCGTAGTGTCCCTATCGGCTTATGAGGTGTATCCTTTTCAGTACTGGATGCACGGTCAGCAGCATTCCTCGACGAGTACCCCTCTCAATCTCACGATAGTAGTACCCTGGGGGCAATAGACCCGTAAACTGTCCCCCTCTTCCCATCCTACAATAACCACGACCACGTCCACGGCCACATCCACAACCTCTTTTCGGTGGCATACTACAAGAAAATGAAGATGAGTCTGGTACTTATAAATATTCCTAACCTAGAATCTAACAAATGACCAAATAACTTCCTATGATCATTCTTATAAATAATCCTAAATCTAGAATTTAGCAAGTGACTGAATCAATTTTCTAGACAGCTTTTGCGACACATTTACTCGATAAAACGTTGAAAATATGGTTTCTCGTAGCATCGCTAAACCATGCTCTGATACCACGCTTGTAACACCCCCAACCCGTCCTAAATATAAGAACAAATCAGGAGCGTTACTTGGGACCCTCTTAGTCGGCCAACCAAGGCTTTCGGCACAAATCCAATCACCCTGGTCATCCAACCGCGAGTGCCCGACCTCTCGAACACGGCCTAAGGCTTTGCAACCCGTACCGCAAGCGAGAGTTGTGTTAAGTCCGGACTAGACTTAATATCAGTTGGAATAACCATTTAGTTTTTGAAAAATTTGAGTCTTTACATATATATAATATACGCGAAAGTCGTTACCAAAACGTTTATATAGCTTTCAGATCCTTTTGAAAACCATACATAACATACATAGTAAGAATTTACAAAAGCTGTAAAAACTACATTGATTCGCCTAGGTCACGTTGCTTTTACTACGGAGATCTTTCGGCTAAGGATTCCTGGAAAAATGAAGTAGAATCATAAGTAATCTAGTATTACGTAGTGAGACCGATATCTAAAGAAATCCTACCCTGGATACCTAAGAAAATTGTACCCATCTACCTACCCCCAAGCAGCAAGCAATGTGAACTCAATCAACAAGCAATGATACAATGTAACAAGCAAAATGAATGCAATGCATGAAGACTAGAATTAAGTATATGCAGCAGAATAATGAATATGCATGCTTCTAACCTAAGTAAGGCCTTCTACGAATCCATGATATCCCAAGGCAATTCCCTAAACCCCTAGACACAAAGTCTAAAAAGGATCCACATTCCTTCATACTACATCGTAATGTAGCGTCCGGCGGGCATGACCCCCTTCGAACCTTTGTAAGCCATAAACGTTACAGAGTTACACGAAACGCACAACAGACAGCGGGATCCTCATGATTCGCCTAATGCAACTACCTAAATAATACTAACTAACATGCAAACAAGCAATAATATAACAATCGAACAGCATAACTGCAATGCGACTAAACTTCCAGCATCACGGCTATACCATCGCCACGCTATATCAAACCATGCACATGCAACATAACAACAATGCAACTATGATCATGTACTAATGGAACAATGCAGGTGGTACCTAATATGATGCACACAAGAATCACACAACAAGCAATATCACAAACAAGAATATCAAGTCACACAAGCAATCACGTACCAATCAATTACACCACAATAATCAAGAAGTTCCATGCTTAAGCGCTAATGACTCCTAATCAGTTCTAAACTAGATGTTAATTGCTAAGCATTCCTAACCAGGCGCTAATAACCGCTAAACAATTCTAATCATAATGCTAAACACTAAGCAGTTCTAGTTTAAGTACTAATCACTAACTTAATCTTAATTAACTAACTTAATCCTAATTAACTAATCCTAATTAAGTGAACTGAATCATAATTACCTAACTTAATCATGATTAACTAACTTAACCATGATTAACTAACTTAACCTCAATTAACTAACTCTAATCATACTTAACTAACTTAATCCTACTTAACTACCTTAAACCTACTTAACTAGCTTAATCCTAAACTAATCAGGTAATTAAGACTAACCTCAATTAAATAATTAAAAAATATATTAAACTAACATGCTCACGTGCTACTCACACGCGATCGGGAACTCACCTAGATTTTTCCAGCGCTTCACAGCTCTCGGCGCGCTCCTCCTAACACTAACGGTTTCTAAGGTAAGTTTTCGGGTCTGAGGGACAAGTGAACGCG
>NC_025692.1:14411187-14449889 GCF_000633955.1 Camelina sativa | reverse complement strand
GGGGGGGGGGGGGTGTTTATATAACCTCCCAAGGTCAGTTACCCCAAGCAGGCCGTGGCATGGGGCAGTTCTTGGTGCGACACATGGTGGACACTCTTTGCAGCTCCGATGGCAACACGTGGCGAACAGATAAGGACGAGTGTACCGGATAAGTTCCATGGCCTTACGGATAAGGATGGAAGCTGATCGGATAAGCACCACCTTTGCGAAGATCCTGGCCATCCATTCCCTTAGCTAACGCCCTTGTATCACGACCGTCCGTTCATTACCGTACCGGTACGGCCGTGTCCAGCCCCCGAGTACCAAACTGACGGGTGGTACATAAGGTTACCTGCCCACGAACCAGCTTATGGAAATGATATGTACCAGACCATTCATTTATTCAAGCAAATTGCCCATGGCAACCCGCATCGACTGGTTGTACCACTATCTGCATTACCGATAGCCATCCTATACTAACCGGTGCCACCATTGTCCGGGCTACTATTGACAATCCATGTTAACTAGTACTGCCATCATCCGGATCACTGATAGTGACCCGCATTAGCATTTACCGTCACTGTCCGGATCGCCTAACGTAACCTATGTCCGCTGGTACTACCATTGTAGTGACCCTCACTATGGGATAAAAATTTTCCTGAGGAATTGAGCCGGGAGGGGATCAAGAAGAGAGTTAGAAGCATAAAATAACTGCTGAGAAATGTCCAGGAAAAATCAAATCAAGCAGCAGGCCGATTAATTTTTACGTACCAGTGTACGTGGGACGTGCAGGACAGTGTACGGGGACGGACGAGTGGACGTCTGTGCGGACGGTACCGTAACCGAGGAGGGTTGCGGAAAATGATAAATAACCCGCTAAAAATAATATTTTTATTAAAGTGGAGTTAGTGGAGAGCTTCATCTGCGTAAAGAGCTATTGAAGCAAGGGGGAGATTGGGTTGCAGAAACAGAAGATCTGCGAAAAATCTGTGAGTTTCAAAATGCATTTCGTCGATCTAGCTTGGTGTGGTAGATCCATGCTAGGATCGACTTGTATGTGCATGTAGTTCCATTCTTCTTGAATTATTGTTAGTTTTCTTGAAATTTTGCATTTATAGGTTAGGGGATTCCATGTAGATCTCAAGCGTTGATGTGGATATCCGCTTGATTGATGTGTTGCATGGTAGATCTCAAGCGTGATGTGCATATCCGCTTGATTGATGTGTTGCATGGTAAATCCCAAGCGTGATGTGCATATCTGCTTGCTTGTTGTATGATTGCTTGCTTGCTTGTTGTGTGATTCCTTGTGATTTGGGGTTGGGATGGGAATCTAAGGTTTGCAGGGACTCCTGAGACTCACTAAGTAATTTTAGATTACTTATGATAGAATTTGTCCTGCAGGTAACCATTAGTGGGGAACTAGAGGGCATGTTGGACGATAGGAGCCCGGAGATAGTTTTATGTGCCTTTTGTAAAGTTAAAGTATGTCTTTTTGTAAAAATAAATTATGTATAATCTTTTTGGCATTAGGCTTGGCAATAAACTCTATTTATCTTTTGTTAAGACTTGTGAAATATTTTCCTTAAGTTAATAAAGTATTCGGTTTTATATTCGTGTACGAGTTACGGTTGATGGCGACCTAATGTGGGTGGCTCAACACTTGGTCCTCACAAGGGTTGAGAAGCCTAAGTGATGGCTAAAGTGGTGGGAATATCATTGATGGACTGGCTGGAGGCCTAAATGGGTTTTAGAACCTCGGCCGGATCGTTGATGATTATTCCCAAGTGGCGTTACCAGGTTGTTTTGGACGGGTTTGGTCCTAGAACGGTTTGGGGGCGTTACAACGGTGGTATCAGAGCATGGGTTAGGTGCCTCGCCTACTCGTATTTTTTTTATCAAGTCAAAACGGTCACATAAGGCACTTAGGAATCCGGTTCGTTCAACACTTTAGGTAGATGGGATTAAGTACCTTGCTGTCGATGGGTGCAGATGTCTGGTCGAGGTTCGGGAGGAACTAGATCGAGAGACTCTTAACCAGAGCGAGGGGAGAGTTGGGAACAACAGTTTAGGCAAGAGGACCCTTGGGGTCAACCGTTTGAGCCAAAGGAATAGAGTTCGCATGAAAGTAATGCGCCAAAGTATGATGCTGAGTATGTTTACTACACACCAAGTGTTAGTGATCTGTACAATTGGGGATGGAGATATTCCGGAGATACACCAGTGTACTCTCCAGTGGCGTCTGTGCGTTATGAGACGCCAGAGTTTATGTATCCCAGCGGCATACACCGGTTGAGCAGTACGCGACACAACCAAATGTGGCTATGCTAGGTGGAGACCAGGGAGGTCAGGAAGGTGATAACAGAGTACCTAGAACATCGGAGACTCAACAGACTCTTTCGATCATTCAGATTCTCTTGACTCACATGCTACAACAACAGCAACATCAAAATCAAGGAGACACGCTAGCTGAGACGCCGATGGGCCAGTTCGTGAGATTGGTGAAAATGATGAAGGATCTAGGCGTCCGAAAGTTCAGAGGAGAGACGGACACGATGCAACCAAATCGGTGGCTACGCAATCTGGAAATGCACTTCGATACGTCTGAATGCCCTATGGAGTATCGAAGGCATATTGCGGTTAACTTGTTGGAGGAAGACGCAGGAGTGTGGTGGGATACGGTGGTTTCTCGCTACCGTTTCATGCCAATAACGTGGGAAACGTTCAAAAAGGAGTTTGAGAATAAATACTTTTCTCCTGAGTCACGCGATCGATTAGAGGAGCAGTTCTTGAGAATAGAACAAGGAGAGAGGAGTGTCCATGAGTTCGGACAAGAGTTCACCAGACTTCGTAAGTACTCGTACAACAGAAGATGATGAGGCATCGATGGTTCGAAGGTACCTCAAGGCACTTCATCCAGAGATTTCGAGCAAGCTACGGCCGTGACATATGCGACTGTCACTGAGCTAGAAGAAAGGGCTGTGAGTGTAACGCCCCCGAACCGTCCTATGACCACGCAGGCCACGGACAGCCACAGAACGCCACTATGGGAACTGCACCGAGGTGGTCCAGTCGAGGGATGAAAGCTGCAGACTTCCCGACCGGTCCTCCCTAGCACAATTTCTCCCGCAACCGAGACTACTTAGGCTTTGCAACCCTCGCGGCCTGGCGCGTTGTGTTGGCCCGGACAAGGCTAGTACCAGTCGAACTCACACAAAATAAATAAAACAACTTCAATACTTTCATCACTTAACGAAAAAGTTCACAAAACATTCATAACGTTTTTGGTACCAGGCCTAGAGCCAAAAAGCGATAACTTAGATTACAACAACAAAACACCTTGCAAAGGCAATACAAACTACACCAGCTGGCCTAACGTCCTGCCCTCCCCTCTAAGGGTTTTTCCCCACTATGGTTACCTGCAAAAAAAATTATGGAGTCTTGAGTGCTAAACACTTAGTGAGTTCGGAAATCTAACAAGAAACAAACCCAACCCCAACCCCAGCAAGCAACACACAAAATGCAAGCTATCTAACAATAACTACATGCAGCACTCAAATGCAACATGCAAGCAAAATGCAAGAAAAACAAGCAAGATAATATGCAAGTTAGTCAAGCAAACTCCAAGTATACTATCAACGTATATGCATGCGGAAGCTAACAACTCTTCTTCGTCTTCAAGACCCTTCACTCCTTCACTCCACCATTTCATCGCTTCCTCACTTCGTCACTTCCCCCATACCCGTGAACACCTATACTCACAGCCACAAAGGCACGTGAGCATAGAACATCACATGCGAGTCCCTCTCAACAGGCGCACTCTAATACACCGTCATGTATACTCGGCCTTAGGCTGCAATCCCGTCTCTCCGAGTCTTCGTAATCCGCACCGATTACGGCCTTGGGGAAGTCTTCTCCTGCACAACCTCACACACAACCAAACAAACCTGCAAAGCACACAAGCTACATGCAAGCTACAACAACTACATGCAATGCACACAAGCAAACATGCGACCACAAAAAAGCAACATGCAAGGCACACAAGCCACATGCAACCAAAAACAAGCAACAAAGAGACTAGAAATAAATCTAGAGACTAAGTGCTAAACACAACCTCACACCAACATGCAAACAAGCAATAAACGAGACTTAACTTCCTAGAACTCAATCTAGAAAGAAAGAAACGAGTCTACCCAACAACCCACGAAAGCGCCTAGATTTATCACTTAAAATCCNGAGACTTAACTTCCTAGAACTCAATCTAGAAAGATAGAAATGAGTCTACCCAACAACCCACGAAAGCGCCTAGATTTATCACTTAAAATCCTAAGCAACTCACCTCTCATAAACGCTTAAGTCTATCCCACAAAGACTTTAAAGAAAAACACCCCAAAACCCAACCTATCATGTGCTATATTACATGCATCGAAACTCACCTAGCTTGGCTGAGAAGAACAAAATCTAATCGGACTTCTAGCAAGGACTGAACGCGAACAGCTCCTACAGCGGCACTTTGGCTAACAACTCGCGGAAGAGAACTTCTAAGGGAAGAACTCTCTCTCTCTCGCTCTCGCTCTAACTTCTCTTACTCTCTCTAGCTTCTCTTACTCTCGCTTTTACTCTAACTTAGTAAGAGAAACGAAAATCTCCCTCAACACACACTAAGGCCTCCTATTTATAGTGGTTTGGTGTGTGTTTTGGCTGAGACAAGTGGCTGGACATGCGGCTCTCTCACCGCATGGCGAACAAATGGCGATCTTAGAAGCTTCTCCTTAGTGCCTGTCGCTTAACACTTGTGCGATTTTAACCTTAACACTTGGCCACTAAACTCCCACTAACTCGCCTTCACTTGTTTAATCACCCACTAACACCACTAATATCTCCTTGAATTGTTTAATTGCCCACTAACGCCACTAACCCTCCTTGATTAGTTTAATAGCCCACTAACTCCACTAACTTCTTCTTAATTTAAATAATCTTAGTGGAAATTCCACTTAGATTAAAATAATCAACTTCTCTTAGTGGACTCCTTTCCACCCTTAGTTCACGTCCGTACGCATCCTTAACCGCTCGGGGTTCGTCTGGTACGCCCGTCCGTGCACGTACGTCCAGTATGGTACATAGTACATGGTACATGGTACCATCGGCCATCTCTTGATCCGTCCAGAATTTCTCGGACATTACTTCTGTAATTCCTCTACCTTCCTCCTTTACCTTCCATTCGTGTCCTTTGCACGTCCTTTGGCCAGGGGTTTTTATTTTGAAATTTTATCCCTTGGCGAGGGTCACTACAGTGAGTGTAGAAATGAGTTGGAGAAAAGAAAGAAGTGTCAAGAGAAAAAGGAAGCAACAACGCAACCAGGAAGGTTGGCGAACTCGCGAAAGAATACACTCGAGTTTAATCGAAACCGTAACAGTAACCGAGGAAAAGGCAGTATGGTTGTGAAACAAGATGGACGTACTGCAATGAATATGGATCCAAGGGTATGTTATCTCTGCGGACAGATCGGACATTTTGCCTGATTCTGTCCAACGAAGGTGGCAAATCAGTCTCCAAATCAAGCAATTGTTACATGCTTCTTTTGTGGTGAGACCGGCCATTACGCGACCTCATGTCCGATGAAGGCAAACAAGCCAAACGCCCAACCTCCAAACCGAGCTTCGCTTGCGATGACTGTGAAATAACACCCATAGAAGAAGCAAGCGACTCCGGCTAGTGTATATGCCTTAGGTTTAGAGCCGACCCAACCTTCAGGATCTCTGAAAGGTCCCATAACAGGTTAGTCTGGGTTCTAACCTTCTTGTTGTGTGTTGGGTGTTGCATGCATATTTATTTTATCATGCATTTAGGAATATTACTGGTGGATGGTAACACCACGCATGTATTGTTCGACTCTGGGGCGACCAACAGTTTTGTGGCAACTAGAGTGGTCGACCAGATTGGGAAAGGTTTTGAGGATGTGGAAGTGTGTGTTGAGGTTCACATTGTTGGGAATCAACCGTCGTTGATTGCCCGAAGAATGGTGAAAGGGGTTTCAGTAGTTTTGTGTGATGAGAATTTGCCGGCTACTTTTGGTTATGCCGATGGAAAGGTTTGAAGTCATCCTGGGTAATGATTGGCTGTCAGAGTTTGAAGAATATTTGGACTGCAGTAAGAGTAGAGTAGTTATGGAAAGAAGAGGGCAGTCACCTCTAGTCTTTCATGGGATCAGCCTGAGCAGAGGAGCGTATTTTGCATCAGCGTTGCGAGTTGGGAACTCAACTGATGAGGAGAGTGTGTACCTTGTCACCCTCACCGCGGTTGGGGGAGATGACAGGAAGGACTTGGAGGTCAAGGATATTGACACGGCCAAGGATTATGAGGATGTATTCCGACCGTTGGAAGGGTTCCTTCCACAGAGGAGTCATCCTTTCACCATAAATCTGGAGCCGGGTGCGACCCCAATTGCTAAGGCCCCATATCAATTGGCCCCAGCTGAGTTGGCAGAACTCAAGACGCAATTGGAGGACCTGTTGGATAAGGGATTTATCCGGTCAAGTTCATCACCTTGGAGAGCTCCAGTATTGTTTGTCAAAAAGAAGGATGGGAGTATGCGGTTGTGCATAGATTACCGTGGGATTAACAATGTCACTATTAAGGACAAGTACCCACTACCGCACATTGACGAGTTGTTGGATCAGCTCAGAGGAGCGAGTTGGTTTTCGAAGATCGATTTAGTCTCTGACTATCATCAAATTCGGATCTACGAGCCAGACGTGATGAAGACTGCGTTCCGAACAAGGTACAAACAGTACGAGTTTGTAGTGATGCCGTTTAGACTCACTAATGCGCCGACAGTTTTCATGAGATTGATGAATGAGGTATTTAACGACTACTTGGATAAGTTCGTAATAATATTCATTGATGAGATTCTCATCTACTCTCGGAGCGCTGAGGAGCATCATGAGCACTTAAGAAAAGTCTTGGAGAGACTGAGAGAGCAAAAGTTATTTGCCAAGTTCAGTAAGTGCAAGTTTTGGCAGAGGGAAATTGGTTTTCTAGGCCATCGAGTTTTGGAAGAAGGAGTGTCAGCAGATACAGAGAAGGTTGCTGCAATCCAGGAGTGGCCAAAGCCCACAACTATGACATAAGTAAGGAGTTTCTTAGGACTCGCGGGATACTACTGAAAGTTCTTCAAAGGGTTTTCGTCAATCACTCTCCAATATTAGCGCTGCCAGAAGTGAACAAACCTTATGCAGTCTACACAGATGCATCAAGAGTTGGAGTAGGATGCGTTCTAATGCAGGTGATCAAGTGATTGCATATGCCTCGAGACAGCTAAGGAAGCACAAGGGGAACTACCCTACGCACGATTTGGAGATAGCCGCTGTTGTGTTTGCATTAAGGATATGGAGATCCTACTTGTATGGAGAAACGGTCGAGGTATTTACAGACCACCAAAGTCTTAAATATCTGTTTACACAGTCAAATCTCAACCTGAGCCAAAGGAGATTGATGGAGTTCATCGCCGACTATGATCTGAAGATTCAGTATCATCCTAGAAAGGCAAATGTTGTAGCAGATGCCTTGAGCCGTCGAAGGGTCAACGTAGACGTGGAGAAGGATGTGGAAGCCTTGTCCGAGGAGTTCAAGAAGGTGAGATTATTTGCCTTGGAAGGAAAATCTAGCGAGCAGCTAGGACTACAAGCCGTGACTCAGGCTAGTCTTTTGCGACGAATTCGTGAGGAGCAGCCATTAGATGAAAATCTTAAGAAGATTGCCAAAGAACTGAGAGGTTTGGATGGGCCAAACGCTAGTGTTTATCATCTAGCTGACGATGGTACACTACTATTTAACGGGAGAATCACAGTTCCAGACCAGAGTGGACTACGACAAGAGGTCTTAAGAGCAGTGCATACTTCTGCCTTAAGCATCCATCCAGGAAGCACCAAGATGTACCGAGACGTTCGACGGTACTATCATTGGCCTGGAATGAAGCGGGAGATAGCAAGATGGGTGAGTTAGTGTGACTCATGCCAGAGGGTAAAAGTGGAGCATCAAGTACCAGCGGGTTTATTACGCAACTTACCCATACCGACGTGGAAGTGGGAGTCGATCTCGATGGACTTCATCACGGGATTACCCACAAGGCCGGGGAGGGCCAACGATGCAGTTTGGGTAGTGGTGAATCGTTTGACCAAGGTAGCTCACTTGGTTTCGGTCAAGAGTACAGGTAAAGCCGCTGACTTAGCGGAGAAGTACATCGATGAGATTTTAAGGCTCCACGGAGTGCCGGCCAACATAGTATCGGATTGCGACCCGAAGTTCGCATCGATATTCTGGCAAGAATTGCAGTGGGCACTAGGAACAGATGTATATATGAGTACATCGTTTCATCCAGAAACGGATGGGCAGACGGAAAGGACAATCTGGACCATAGAAGATTTGATTCGACTATGCGCGCTCGATTGGTCTGAAGATTGGGAAGGTAATCTATCTCTGATTGAATTCTCCTATAACAATAGCTATCACTCGAGTATCGGCATGTCTCCATTCGAAGCTACGTACGGGAGACCATGCAGAACCCCTCTTTGTTGGATGGAATTCAGGGAGAGGTCGATCTTTGATCATGAGTTGATCGATGAGACGACGGAAAAGATTCAGTATATTCGGGAGAATATGAAGAAAGCACAAGATCGTCAAAAGAAATATGTCGATCGAAAGAGGCGAGAGGTAGAGTTTGATATTGGAGACTGGGTGTACCTGAAAGTCACAGCCCAGAAAAGGAAAGATAGGTCCTTACCATATTGAGCAAAGAGTGGGGGAAGTGGCATATCGCTTAGCCATTCCGAAAGAGATGCGGTTGCATAAAGTCTTCCATGTGTCTCAACTTCGAAAACATGTCCCAGATCGTAATGTGATCGTGGAAGAACTAATCCGGGAGTTGAAAACGAACCTGACGTACCCGGAAGGACTAATGAGTATTGGTGAGCGTTGAATTCAGAAGTTGAAGAAAAGGGAAATCCCGCAAATCCAAGTGCAACTTGGGAAGACAAAGGGAAGTTCCGAGCCAAGTATCCTCAATTCTTTATCGATGAAGAAGAGGCAGGGCCATCGGAAACCTTATAGAATTCGGGACGAATTCTAATAAGGGCGGAAGAATGTAGAGACCCTCACTACGGGATAAAAATTTTCCTGAGGAATTGACTCGGGAGGGGATCATGAAGGAAGAGAGTTAGAAGCAGAAAAGAACTGCTGAGAAATGTCCAGGAAAAGTTAAATCGAGCAGCAGGCCAATTAATTTTTGCGTACCAGTGTATGAGGTACGTGCATGACAGCGTACAGGGACGGACGAATGGACGTCTGTGCGGACGGTACCGTAACCGAGAAGGGTTGCGGGAAAAGAAAAGTAACCCGCTAAAAATAATATTTTATTAAAGCAGAGTTAGTGGAGAAAAGTAAAGATTATTAATTATTAAATTAACTAATAGTGGAGGCTCCACTAGCGATTTTTAAATCGCAAAAGAGTAAGTGGAGAGGAATATTCCTCCACCACTCGATTTGTCTCATGGAGATAGTGGAGAAGAATATTCCACTCGAGTGAGAAGAGATGAAGATAGTGAAAGAGAATATTCTACTCAATTATGAAGAGATGAAGATAGTGGAGGAGCATATTCCACTCAATTGTGAGAAGTGGAGGAATTGTTTAAGTGAAGTGGCATAGTGGGAGGGAATATTCCCCACTAATGCATGCGAAGAGAGATGAGAGAGTTACACCTCACTATCTCATTTTTGCCAAGTGTTGAAGGTGTAATGTGGTGATGACACCTAGCCCCTGCGTGTGGCATGCTTGAGTCGCCCACACTCTCTATAAATAGTCTCTCTTTTTCTCTCCAAGTGAGAGAAAAAGAGAGAGACACCAAGAGGCTGCTGGCGAGAGAAAGAGAAGAAAAATAGAGAGTTTTCTTCGAAGTGTGAGAAGAGAGAGTTGTGAGAGCTTCATCTGCGTAAAGAGCTGTTTAAGCAACCGGAGATTGGGTTGCAGAAACGGAAGATCTGCGAAAATCTGTGAGTTTCAGGGTGCATTTCGTCGATCTAGCTTGGTGTGGTAGATCCAAGCTAGGGTCGACTTGCTTGTGCATGTAGTTGCATTCTTCTTGAATTCTTGTTAGTTTTCTTGAAGTTTTGCATTTTTGGGTTGGGGGATTCCATGTAGATCTCAAGCGTTGATGTGGATATCCGCTTGATTGATGTGTTGCATGGTAGATCTCAAGCGTGATGTGGATATCCGCTTGTTGATGTGTTGCATGGTAAATCCCAAGCGTTGATGTTGATATTCGTTTGGTGAATTATTGCATGTGAGGAATCCCCTAGTTGATCTCAAGCGTTGATGTGGATATCCGCTTGATTGATGTCTTGCATGCTAGATCTCAAGCGTTGATGTGGATATCCGCTTGATTGATATATTGCATGTTGGATCTCAAGTGTTGATGTGGATATCTGCTTGATTGATGTGTTGCGGGGTAGTCCTCAAGCGTTGATGTGGATATCCGTTTGATGGTTCTATTGCATGTGATAACTTTCTAATTTACATGTTTTAGGCATCTTTTTTTGTCCATATTTTGCATTATATATACCCTAACCTTAGCGTTTTTAGGTCTTTAACTGTAGGAATCCACATTTAGGCCATTTACGGTGTTTCATTCTTGCATTTTCACATTTTGGATGAAAACAGGTGCTTTAGAGCCTAAAATGGGGAGAAACAAGGTCAAATCCGAGCATGTACCCGAAGGAGATATGTAGCAGGAAGAACAGTATGAACCTCAACCCAATCGAAGAGGATCCAAGGGCAGTAAGAACAACCCGAAGACCTATCCGAGGAGTAACCCGACCACATCCTCGATCACCGCCTCGAGCAGACCCTCGGGCAGGACTGGGCAGCTAGGTTTAAAGGGTTTCCATATATAAACCCCCCTCTTCATCCTCTCATCCTAGCACGCCGCAGACCCTCAAAACAGAGAGCGAGAGCCTCTGGGAGAGAAACTGAGCGATCCAAACTCTTTTTCCACTTTGGTAGGATTTATTTTCATTTTCTTTTTGCTATTCTTCTAGATTTCGATTTTGTACTATTCTACTCTATTTCTATTTTCAATACAATGCAATTTTCGTTTATATGTGCTTTTATGCTTTCTACAATGAGATCTGAGTAGTGAAACAAAGTTTCTAGGGATGGAATAGAAAAATATGTGTTCTTGATCGGTTAGGATGTCTCAGCTCGATTGTTTATGTTTTATAAATTCCTTTCTAGATTGGTGTTCATAATGCTATTTTCAGACCGAGAATTTGAGAGTAGATCTAGGGTGTTTTCCCATCGAGAGATGTTGTTGAAATACTTGAATCAATCAATGCTAGAGATCTACTCACTTAGCCTAAGATATTAGATTTGCAAGGAGTTTATTGACAATAATGAATCGGTTTGTATTGCCTGCTTGGTCATGTTTCTCCAACGAGAGTTGGGTCGGGGAGTGATCAAGGTTGATTAATTCTATCATGAGTGTGTTTTAACAAGGTTATAGAGATCCATTGTCTAGGAAATATTTACTTGAGGCATGTAGGACATCCATACTGGTCAGGAACACTTAGGAGTCGATTACCCCATCCTTAGGAACTTTCGCATCTTGATTGTTTACGTTTTTATTCATAACTCGACTCTATACCAAAACTGGTACTCGATCACCAGCTTCGTGTACACCTTCGAGCTGTTCTTACTCTTCTTCTTTACCCAATCACTCCACCCGATCCTGTACTCGAATGCTCGCATCGAGTACTTAGGTCATGTGGTTCTTGATTATTTATTTTCTTTTAATTATTTTAGGATTGTTAGATCAAACCCTAACTATTGCTTGGCTTGACTTGTCTGTTCTGATCATATCTTATCTGCTAGCATAACTACCATTTGGATTGATAACCCTTTGTACTACAACTGCATAGGGAATTGATACCCTGGGTGAAAATCCTATTATTAGCATGCGAGTTAAACCATGGTAGATCTCAAGCGTTGATGTGGAGATCCGCTTGATGGATTTATTGCATGTGTTGTTGTTGTTGCATTTTTGCATGTTGTGTGTTTTTTGTTGATTTTTATGATTCTTTATGGTCATAAACCTATAACCTTGAGAAGTGTTGGTCTTAGTGCGTGGCGTTCGTTGATGTGGAGATCGGAACGGCCAGAAACGCACTAAGAGTGGAGATATGTCTGTCCTTCTCTGAGAAGTCGTTGCGGCATGCAGCCTAGCTATGCATGTCGTAACGAAAAGCTCGGTCTTGGCTCGCTACAATGATTGATGCTTACACGATGGTGTATTTGGGTTTTATTCTGGTTGCATGCCTTTGTGGTTGCAAGGCAGAGATAAAAGGAAAAGGGAATGGAAGGCGGAATATATGGGCCCTAGTAAAACTTGTTAAAAAACTTCTTCTTTTTTTTGTTTCAAGTTTTGCTTGTTGTGTGATTGCTTGGTTTCTTGTTGTGTGATTCCTTGTGATTTGGGGTTGGGATGGGAATCTAACGTTTGAAGGGAGCCCTGAGACTCACTAAGTAATCTTAGATTACTTATGATAGAATTTTTCCTGTAGGTAACCAGTAGTGGAGAACTAGAGGGTGTGTTAGACGATAGGAGCCCGAAGATAGTTTTTTGTGCCTTGTGTAAAGTTAAAGTATGTCTTTTTGTCAAAATAAATTATGTATAATCTTTTTGGCATTAGGCCTGGCCATAAACTCTATTTATCTTTTGTTAAGACTTGTGAAATATTTTCCTTAAGTTAATAAAGTATTCAGTTTTATTCGTGTACGAGTTACGGTTGATGGCGACCTAATGTGGGTGGCTCAACACTTGGTCGTCACAAGGGTTGAGAAGCCTAAGTGATGGCTAAATTGGTGGGAATATCATCGATGGACTGGCTGGAGGCCTAAATGGGTTTTAGAACCTCGGCCGGATCGTTGATGATTATTCCCAAGTGGCATTATCGGGTTGTTTTGGCCGGGTTTGGTCCTAGAACGGTTCGGGGGCATTAAAACCATGGCCAACCATTGCCTCAACCCATAACATCCTGCCTTAGTCCACTTTCCTTGACCCTTCCTATTCCCTAGAACAGCTAAGGTTTCCTAGATAAGACTAATCCTAAGATCTTACCTATGGGTTCCTCTACCAACTTAGGGACATTGCCGATAGCCTGGCCTTCCATACCATTTTTTCCATTTGACGGAGAATCAATCTTGATATGGCATTTCCTTCTCGGTCCTTAGGTGTGCCTTATCTCTCCCTTGTATTGGCCCTTTGAATGTCCGAGCCAAAATTGTCCTTCCTTGTCGAAATAATAGGTTTTAGTTGGCCGACGTTGACAAAAGTTGTTCTGTCCGGGCCTTAATCATGGTGAGGGGCATTACACCCCTGTTCTCTTTGTCGAAGATTTCTCGCTCATGAAATCAACGGGCGGATTGCCTCGCTCGGTCTTCCTGTTCTCTTCTCTATGATATTTCTTTTGTAAACTCTTTTCTTCTGGTTTGGACCACCACTCCTAGAATTACTTTCTAATTTATTGTTTGGTTGACAAAAAAATTTGACTTCTTAATATATATAGACCATCTCCAAAGTTCCGTCGCTTTGAAAACAATGGCTACGTTCTTTTAAGAGCCACATGACTAGTTTGAAAATGTTTAAATTTGTTGATTATGAATATTTATAGTGTATAATATGAAAATTTTAAACATTCGATTAAAATTACGATATTCCTCAAAATATCATATTTTCAAAAAACATTTTCCAAAAATATGAGTATTAGGCGGATTATAATCGGATTAAACGGGGAGTAATCGGATAACTGATTTCTTAAAGGAATTAATCATTAATCGAAGCGAACAGGCGGGGTATAACGATTTTCCGAGGTGTAATCGGTACTAAACGAGGATTTTAAAAATAGGGGTCACCACTATTATTAGTTTTATGTTCCAAAAATAGAGAATTTCCTCAAAATACCATACTTTTAAGTTTTTTTTTCTTCCAAAAATATCACAAGAAGTTCATTTAGTTTTCTCAAAAATATTACAAACATAAAAATTGATTTTCAAGAGTGTAAAAGATTATATATTTTTGTGGGTTTGGGTTGACTATTTTAAACTTATAATATAGTTTTTAGGAGTAGGGTTTAGTCTTTATGATTTAGTATTTAATTTTGAATGTTTTAAAAGTAAGTTTTAATTTTATGGTATTTTTGGAAAAAAATATATTTTAATAGTATTTTTGGAAAATAAAACTAATAATGGTATTTTAGAGTAAAACCCCAAATTAGTGGTATTTATGGGAATTGCACCCAAAATACTACCAAACATACTATTGTACTTTATTACTTGAGTGAACAAACAATTCATAAACTCATTTTTTGTGTTGGGCTTTTTTATTTACAAATTTTTATTAAATTCATTTAAAATTATCAAAACATAAATAAAATTTAAAATTATTTGGTTAACAAACCAAGTAAATGTATGAAACCTGAGTATTGGGCCTAAAAGTCCAGATAAATAATAAATGGGCCTGTAACAGTATTTCTAAAACGACACCGAACTAAAGGATTGGGATCTTATAAATAAACATTAAGCTCTCGCCGTGAGGTCACATTTATCGCCACCGCTGAGACCGCCGCTTAGAGCCGTCTCCTCCGTTATCTCCATAACCACAGCAACCCTCATCGCCTGGTAAGCTCCATTTTCTAATCTATTCGATCTCTTACGATGTCGGATCTGTTTCTATTAAAGTTAAATCTCTTGCGATTCCGATCTTTGCTCTGAGAATTATCTGAATTAGGGTTCACGATTTGAGTTCTTGGGTTTTCTCGCTTATCATTTCTACTGTTATTGGTTCTGCTTTTGTCTCTTCTCTGAATGCAAATTTATGAAAAAAAAAATCAAATCTTTGTAACAGTTTACTCTCTTTCGTGCTTGTGTTTATGTTTGAAAATGCTTCGATTTTGTTGTTTTCACCACTCTTAATTAAGAATACATAAGATCGAAAATTGAAATTGTTATCAATCTTGACTATAATATTTGTTTTGGTCTAAGAAGAGAACGTAGGTTCGTATGTGGTGGGCTCTGTGTTGTATGGTCTAATGGATGTGTTGGGTTTTGTCTTTCCTTGAAAAGTTTGAATTTGATTCTTGATTCGTTGAACCATGGATCCATTTTACTTCAAAATATATAAATGAATGAACATTTTAGATGTATCAAAGGAAATTTTAGCACAAATTGGAGTTTGGATTAGCACTTTGTTGTGTTGTATCAAAGGAAATTTTAGCACAAATTGGAGTTTGGATTAGCACTTTGTTGTGTTGGAGTGTGATTTATATTCGTGATGTTTGGATTTGGATAGCACCTTGGTGCATTGGAACTATGTATCATTTTGATGCTTTGAATTTGTACATGGCAATTGCTCATACTTAATCGTCTTTGTGATTTCGTTCTAGAGATCTTAATTCTGGTCTATGAGTGACTTGGACTATTTTTATTTGCATATCGTGAGTCAATTTTTTTCACTCTTGGTTATGGCTATAACTCTTCCTCTGTGTAGTGTTTATGTGTTGATTTCATATTGATGTCATAGTCTAGAGACCTCACTGATCACTTCCCCTTGTAGTTGCAAAGGAGGAGTCACGAGTCTAGTTTTGGGTATTCATATAGAGGGAGACGTACGAGGCCTTCCTTAATTGAGTTATTTCGGTTTTGGTTTCCAGACTTCAAATGTTTGTTCTTCTTTCGCTGAGGTTACCTTGTTAATTATTCTCATACTTAATTGAAATTTGTTTTATAAACAAGTATGAAACTTGGTTTAAAGTTATGCTTCCTTTAATTGGAAACACATATCGAATTAGGACGTTTCATAGCTAGTGGATATCTTTTCTTCACTTGCCTATAGTTATGTTCAGTATTATTGAAAACTTATTTTGTTTGAAGTTCCTCGGCAGGAAAATCCTGTAGAGTCTGAGCCAATGTTGTCGGCGAGAACCTCAAAAGTTGTGGGTGTTTTTCCCGCCGATAAAGCTGCTGGCAAGATGTGTTGGGGTTGGGGTTGGGTAGGATGGTGTGTAGGGCAAGGTAAGGATGCTTTATTTACAAAAGAATCATTTAGAACTTTGGCTTCCAAATTTGTTTTTTGGGGCTTATCCCATGGAAAAAGTTATCTATTTTGTTTTTTTTGGACTAAGGAGGATTCTTGCGTTTCTTTAAACATGGGACACTTTAAGATATGATCTTGGATTAGTGTCTGCTTCTTGTAGTATTATCATTACAGTGTGAGGTTTTAACATTCCGAAAGTTAGTTCTTGGATCACAATCAAAGATGTGAAATACCTAAGACTATGTTCTTCCCTGTTAGTACCGTCTTTATGAGAATATGCTGGTTTCGATACCCTTTCAGTTCACCAGTTTACCGGAATCATATTAGAAACAAAAAACTCTTAGGTTACAACAATATTGTCATGGATCAGTTGATGCGCGTCCTCTGTTTGTCAGTTGTAAATTTGCATAAAATTGTTGAGTGCTGAGAAGCGTCTTGTGAAGTGAATTCTATTTTTTTAATATATATCTGATAATCATTTTTGTAGTGGATTTAATTAGCAGATGGGGAGAACTAAGGAACAGGCATCATTAACTCGGTTTCCACCCGCCCCTCTGAAAGATATTGAATTTAAAAAAGATTTAAACAAAGGAAACCAGGGAAAGGGATATGTGAAGGCTCTGAAAAGAAAACCTTGGAAAGGTGTGACATGCCCTGTCTGTCTTGAGGTTCCTCACAACTCGGTCGTCCTCCTTTGCTCATCTTACCACAAAGGATGCCGTCCTTGCATGTGTGCCACGGGAAGTCGTTTCTCAAATTGTTTAGAGCAGTACAAAAAGGCCTATGCGAAGGATGAGAAAAGTGACAAACCGCCGGAGCTATTGTGCCCGCTCTGTAGGGGTCAGGTGAAAGGTTGGACTGTTGTGGAAAAGGAACGGAAGTATCTGAATTCTAAGAAAAGGTCATGCATGAAAGATAACTGCTCGTTTTATGGAAGCTATAGACAGCTCAAGAAGCATGTCAAGGCAGTACATCCGAGATCCAACCCAAGAGCCATAGACCCTGTGCTTGAGGAGAAATGGAAGAAGCTTGAAGGTGAGAGGGAGAGGAGTGATGTGATCAGCACAGTCATGTCGTCGACACCTGGGGCTGTGGTATTTGGAGACTATGTGCTCGAGCCGTACAATGATGATTATGATGATGATGACGACGACAGTGAGTCAGATGATGGTATTGAAGGTGGATTCTTCGAGCTGGGATCACTTGCAGGATTTGACATGAGTCGTATACAACCACGTTTTGCTCCAGCCATCTCAAGCCGGGGACTTCGCACTATTCTCACAAGGAACCGGTGGGTTCGAAGCAGAGGTGTGAGCAGAAGGCGGCAAACACAAGATTGATGATTGATGATTGATGATTGAATGTTTCTACTCCGTCTGACCAAGTTAAGCTCCGAGCTCTATAAAAGCCACGGAGAGAAAGGCGAGTGGGAACAAAACAAATGGTTGTTGATTGAAGTTTTTTAGTTAGCGGTTTAGAGTTTCAGTTGGGTGTTCCCTCGACCTTTGATTTAAAAGAGTTCAAACGTTTTTATATGCTTTTGGTACTTTTTTTTGATTTGAGAATAGAAAGAATTACTCGTTGTATTCTAAAAATTGGTTTATTTCTGGTATCTAACAATTTTCTAAAAATTGTTCAAATGTCTAGTGTCTGACTGTAATTATAATTTATTTTTTGGATTTTTTTTTAATTTTGATTAAAAATAAATTTTAAATATACATCAGTAAATTAAAATACACGTCATCTTTCATAATTTACGTCACAATCCAAAAAAAAAAAACAACTCAATGGCTAAGTTATAATATTTAAAGGAAAACGAAAAGGTTCATCGATTCATATGACGGTTGAATTATGATGTTTTTTGTGGTTGAGTTATCACAAGAAATAATCTGAAAGCAAACAATTGATTTATGTTACTTGACGACTGAGTTATAGTATTTACGGAAAAACGAAAGGTCTCGTCGATTCATATGAGGGTTGAGTTTTAATGCTTTGTGGCTGAGTTATCACAAGAAATAATCTAAAAGCGGAAAACGAAAAGTCTCATCGATTAATATGACGGCCAAGTTATAATGCTTGACGCCTGAGTTATTGCACAAAATAAAACAAATGTATTACAATAATACTACATCAGACAAGTTTTCGTATTGTGCCCAAGTTGTTTACATCGAGAACATGTGTTTAGCTCATGGCTTAACGCGTTCAATCCATAGTCATCAAAAACAAGCTTCACAAGCTTGTCGTGTGTTGTTTGTGCATCTATCTGCAGAACTCTACACCCTCTATCGTCGGTGTTAAATACATATTTGTGTTTCTTTACCCACCGGAAACAACAATTACCGGAACTTGATACATGAAAGAAAATGAAGAACAAGGTGAAGAAGAAGTAGAAGAACAAGGTGAAGAAGAATGTGAAGAAGAAGTAGAAGAAAGGTGAAGAAGATGTAGAAGAACAAGGTGAAAGAAAGTAAAAACCATGTAAATAGTTCACTTATTAACCAGTTGAAGAACAAGAGTCGAAAGAACGACGTTTCGTATTTCCAGAGAAGAAAGATGATGACATGGAATGCTAAATGGATGATGCGTCCGACGTGGCAAGTCAGCCATCAAACAAATTATAACTCAGCCTAAATATAACTCAGCCATCAAACAAATTATAACTCAGTCACGACATGAATAACATTACAATAATTAAAAAGCAAAAAAATGGCTGTCAAATTCAGTCGCTTCATCAACTGAAAATATGTAACTCAGCCGTATCGTTTAATAAGTCAGCCGTAACTGAATAATATTCTAGTAATTAATTTTTTGCTACTAAGTCAGCCGTAAAATGGCCGAGTTGTACGATAAGTCAGCCTATCACGGCTGAGTTATAGTTTTTCACCATAACTCAGCTGTAACTACATCTCATAAGTCAACCGTTTTTCATAACTCAGCCAGCCGGAAAAAGTTAATTCAGTCGTGTCGTAGTGATAACTCAGCCAAAATTTTGACAACTCAACCATCAGGTGAAAACTCAGCCGTAAAGACGACTTAGTTATAGCATAACTCAGTAAGATTTCAATAAGTCAGTTGTAACGCTTGGCTGAGTTATGCTATAAGTCAGTCGTCCGCTCTTACACAAATGTTTTTTCATAAATCAGCCGCAACATACCTATAACTCAGCCGTCATTACCTCTGTAATGCGTTACGGCTGAGTTATTTAATATACGTCAGCGATTTCTGACGTAGCGTCTGACGTGGCAATGACATTTTTGTAATTACGTTTTCTCCGGTAACATAAAACAGGGGCAAATATTCTAGTAATAAAAATAATTGTAAATTCTGATAATATTAACTAAAATGTATAACATCTGAGTAAATCTCCCTTTTAGAATATCCTCGGTGGTTTTTTTTTGTCTCTTTTGATTTTTTTTAGTTTTTATATATAAACTGGGAAAAACAGTTTTCAAGATCAAAATCAACACTCTGCTACTGAGAAGTATAAGAAATCATTAATATTAAATCTTCGAGTTCATACATTTATATGAACAATTACAATGCTTTTTGTTTCCTTACAAAAACAGTTTTTATCATCTGGTTTGCTAAAACAACGAGAACTCAGTTCCGTAAAGACTTCGCTCACTGATGACGTTGTACCATTTTCAGATTGCGGTTGATTTCTAGTGAAAGCAGCAGCCTTAGGTAAAGGAATGGTGACTGTCTCGCTGCCAAGCCAAACTATGACAGAGCTCATGGTTGGTCTCTTTGCTGCATTCTCTTGAACGCACAACAAACCAATCTGGATCAATTTGGTGATCTCGTTTCTTGGACTCTCTGTCAAGAAATGATCGATTATAATCTCCGGCTTTCCTTCAACCCATCTCTTCCATGTCTGAACAAAACAAAGGACATGTTCTTACTTTCTCTTTAGAGATTTGGAAGGTAAAAGAATGGAGCAAAAAGATTGATGATTATATGAAGAAGCTTACAAAAGCTGCAATCCCTTCTCCTTCGAAGCTATTGTTTCTTTCACCACTTATCATCTCTAGAAGCATAACACCAAAGCTATAGACGTCAGATTTAACTGATATTTGCCCGTGATTTAGGTATTCGGGAGCCATGTACCCACTGCGTATATACAACAAATAACATTAGTTGATGATAGTTTATTCAATAACGTAATGAAAAAAGTTAAAAGAATATAATAAAGCATCTAAATATGTTATCTTTTTGAGTGTCCAATTCAAAATCTATTGGCAACGAGTGAACTGAACCATACACTTTTTCTTGCGCTCATCTCATTGTAGATATATGAGATTCTAAAGACTGCCTCGTCCAAGTTATTATTCTTTTTTGGTTCTTTTATATGATGTCAAGTGTCATAAGTTCTTACCTGGTTCCAGCTATCCGTCTTGTTTCAGCTCGAGTCTCATCAGTCTTGAACAACCTAGCGGTCCCAAAGTCTGCAACTTTAGGGTTCATCTCAGCATCTAAAAGTATGTTGCTCGCCTTCAAGTCTCTGTGAATAACCTTTAGTTGAGAATCTTCATGGAGATATAGAAGACCTCGAGCAATGCCTTCTATAATCTTGCACCTCACCTCCCATGTAAGAAGCGAACGTTTGTCTTCATCTGCAGATTTTTTCAAGAACAAAATAATTATTCTCTATAAGTGTTTTAGAAATATAGAAAATGCACCTTTTTTTCAAAGGCTCACCGAAGATAAAGTGATCAAGACTTGAGTTGGGGACAAACTCGTAGACAAGAACCTCTTCGTCTCCTTCATTACAAAACCCAAGAAGCTTAACTAGATTCCTATGTTGGAGTCTCGTCAGGAGTGAAACCTCATTATTAAACTCCATATCTCCTTGTCCTGACCCTATTTTTAATCTCTTCACAGCTATCTCTTTCCCATTTAGTAATGTCCCCTGAAACAAGTTCCTAAGATATGTTACCAATCCATGACCAAGATCGATCAAGAACTCATTATTAGGAAAATTAATTACTATAAGTACCTTATAGACTGTACCAAATCCACCTTGGCCAATCTTATTTTCAGATGAGAAGCCATCCGTTGCCTTTACGATCATATCAAGATCAAAACGTAACATAAATTGACCATCCGAATCAGAGTACTCTGCATTACCAACTAAAAAAATGAAAATAAGCATACCTCTCTTAAGGTTGATTGAAGCAAGAAACATGGTATGTAGACTTACCATTGGTTCTGTCTGGTTTACTCCTCCCAGCATAGAATTTGATTAGACAAATAAACACCAAAAGATTAATAAAAGTAGGAACCGCAATTATCGCAATGTGTCCGCTATAACTAACGCTTCTTCCTGCCAATTGTTCTAACACTTTTTAAATCTCAGAATCTCTATATCAATTTTAAAACTTGTGACAATGTTTTTAAGTCATTTGTTTTACCTTTCTTGTCTCTTATAGAGTTCCCATTTGCGGGTGCTTGAGCCTGAGCGTGAGGTCGAGGAGGCGCTGGAACTCTTGTTACATTAACAAATTAAAGCACCATGGAAAGCATATAGATCCCACCAGAAAACACAGCTCGAACGACTAACCTCGCCTCCTTGTCTTCCCCAGAACTGTTTTTTAAAATACGTCATGCAATCTCCTAAACATCTCTTGCAGTCTTGCGAAGTTATGTCAGGTGTGCATTGCATCAGCATGTAAACATTTGGAAACTCCGTGAACTCGGCTACTGTGGCACTATAGTATTTAAGTACCGAGGAAGTTTCAGCTTCCGTGGCAGCTTCATGGGTGCGATTAACCATTGCGTCCCATTGTTGTCTGAAAAGGTTCATGTCCTTGGATGGCTCATGATAAGAAAAAGAATAGGATCTCTTTTTATTATCGGAACTGAGACGTTACAATTGATTAGCACAAAGTTACTAGACGCAGCTAGAACATTCCTCTGGCTCCCTCAGACGTCACACACGACTCTGTACAATCTAACAAACTCAAAACATGACCCTCACAACCAACTAACAACCTTTTTATATCTCAAAAGACTCGCACGTGTGAACTTCTCCCCGCGCACGGGCGTCTCAAGCCTCCCTTCTTCTTCTGATATACACTCTATGGGGCTTATAAATACCCCCCCTTCGAAATGCAGCTTGTCCTCAAGCGCTAAGGTTGGATATTGCCTCTGTAGTTCCCTAACCACTTCCCACGTATCTTCGTGACTAGGTAAGCCCTTCCAGTGCACTAAAGCCTCCAAAACTCCTTCCTCATTATATCAGGTCTCCAACACTGCTTCCGGTTCAACAACCAACTCATCAAACTCATTAAACTCCATTGGTAAGGGAATAACCTGATTGTGGTCACCCAAAACCTTTTAAATTTGTGATACATGGAACACCGGATGTATCT
Organism: Camelina sativa; assembly: GCF_000633955.1. Taxonomy (NCBI): domain Eukaryota; kingdom Viridiplantae; phylum Streptophyta; class Magnoliopsida; order Brassicales; family Brassicaceae; genus Camelina; species Camelina sativa. The sequence continues at coordinate 14,427,399 of NC_025692.1, read as the reverse complement.
TCGACTCTTCTGGCAAATGTAAGCGATATGTCGCTCTACCAATTCGTTCCATCACTTCAAAGGACCGTAGAACTTTGCTGCAAGTTTCTGACAAGCCCGCTTTGCCACGAATTGTTGTCTATACGGTCTCAACTTCAAAAACACCCAATCACCAACTTCATATTCAATGTCCCTCCTATGCTTATCAGCATTGTTCTTCATGAGCTGTTGAGCGTGTGTCAAATGCTGCTTGATTTGTGATAGCATGACGTCTCTCTCCTTCAGTATTTCCTCCAATTCAGAAACCTTAGTCGAGTTACCTTCGAAACGTAATATTGCTGGAGGATCACGGCCATACACCACTTTAAAAGGAGATGTCTTTAATGCAGTGTGATACGACGAATTGTACCAAAGCTCAGCCCACGATAAGTACTTCTGCCACGTCTTTGGATGAGCTGAGGCAAAGCATCGAAGATACGTTTCAAGACACCTATTCAACACTTCAGTCTGACCATCGGTCTGAGGGTGAAATGCGGTGCTGTACTTGAGCTTGGTGCCTAAAATTTTGAAACAATCCTTCCAAAACGAACTCAAGAAGGTGTTACCTCTATCCGATACTATTGAGGCTGGATAACCGTGTAACTTGACCACCTCCTTGACGAACAAACGAGCCACATCCAGAGCTGAGAAAGGATGATTTAGACTCAAAAAATGGCCATACTTACTCAGTCTATCAATCACCACCAAAATAACATTCTTTCCATGAGAAATTGGTAAGCCTTCCACAAAATCCATTGATATATCTTCCCAGACTTGTTTTGGGATCGGTAGAGGTTGTAGCAATCCCGCAGGAGACGATGTCGAGTACTTATGGCGTTGGCAAATGTCGCATTCAGAGACAAATTTCTGCACATCCTTCATTAAACCCTCCCAATGAAAAGACTACTGTAATCTCTTAACTGTCTTTAACACCCCCCAAATGTCCGCCTATAAGACCAGTATGGTACTCCTCTAAAATGATTGGTATAAACCTAGAAGATTTGGGTAGAACCAACCTGTTTTTAAACTATAGTCTCCCATTTCACACCGAATATCCCTCAGTTCCATTAGGCAATGTTGTGTAAGATTGAATCCTCTCTTGCAGATGTGTGTCTTTATCAATCTCCTCATATATGTCTGGTAACTGCAGCACCGTGGGAACCGTTAATGCCATGAGAACCGATGAAGGAATTACACCGTGAGGTTGAGTCATTCTCGATAAGCCATCAGCGGCAGTATTCTCGACTCCCGGCTTGTAAATGATCTCAAAATCATAATTCAACAACTTTATCAACCACTTATGATAGTCCATAGTCACTTCCCTCTGGTCCAACAAAAACTTCAAGCTTTTTTGATCAGTATGAACCACAAAATGCCTCCCAAACAGATAGTGTTTCCACTTTTGAATAGCCAGCACTATTGCCATCAACTCCCTCTCATACACTGGGCTTAAGCTGTTCTTTGGCAGTTAGACCATGACTAAAATAGGCAATGGGTCTTTTCTTCTGCATCAATACTGCACCCAAACCAAAATCTGATGCATCTGCTTCCACTGTAAAAACCTCATCAAAATCCGGTAAGGCCAAAACCGGAGCTGTAGACATTGCTTTTTTTAAATTGTCGAATGCTACTTGTGCTTCTTTGCTCCATTGGAAACTATCCTTTCTCAATAAATCCGTTAATGGTCTGGCCAGTACACCATAACCCTTGATAAATCTCCGATAAATAGCCTGTTAACCCCAAAAATCCTCTTAACTCCTTAACGGATTTGGGAGTAACCCACTGCACCATCGCTTTTGTCTTTTCAAGATCAGTTGAAACTCCTTCGCTTGAAATGATATGTCCCAGATAATAAACTTGTTTCTGCCCAAACAAGCATTTTTTTTATTTGCAAACAATTGATGCTTCTCTAGGATTTCCATAACAATCACCAAATGTTCCATGTGTTGTGCCATTGTTGCACTATAGATCAAAATGTCATCAAAAAATACCAAGATGAACTTCCTCAAGTAAGGTCGGAATAGCTCGTTCATCAAAGATTGGAATGTGGCAGGAGCGTTTGTTAAACCGAATGGCATCACTAGGAATTCATAATGTCCATCGTGTGTCCTGAAAGCTGTCTTGGCAATATCTTCTTCTCTCATCGTTATTTGGTGGTAACCAGCACGTAGATCCAACTTTGAGAACATAATCGATCCATGTAACTCATCAAGAAGTTGATCAATCATCGGAATGGGAAACTTATTAGGTATCATTGCTCGGTTAAGGGCTCTGTAATCCACACAAAATCTCCAGCTATCATCTTTTTTCTTGACTAAGAGAACATGACTTGAGAAGGGACTCTGACTAGGTCGTATAATTCATGCTTCCAACATCGTGTGAACATGACTTGAGAAGGGACTCTGACTCTGACTAGGTCGTATGACTTGAGCAGGGACTTTAGTGAAAAAAATTTTCGTCTTCCAAGTATTTGTGTTAAGGTTGGAGTTACTTTTGTAATCTGCATTATATCCCTCCTTGTTCTCCTTATTGGCCAACAGAAGCTCTTTTTGCACTACTCTCCTTATGATGCTGGTTTCTATGGCTCTAGCTTGAGCTACCATTTCAGGTAAATTCCTTGGTTTCTGCATGTGTACGAACTCCTGCATTTCTTGAGTTAAACCATTCAGGAAAATTCCCTCAAACTTCAAATCATCTAAACCAGTGACCTGAGAAGATAAGTCTTCAAAGCGCTGCACTAGTAGAATTGTTCTGTATAGTTACGAAATTTAGCTACAAAATAAATAATAACAAATATTAGCTACAGATTATGACACAATGTTACTAAAAATGGTCTAATATTTTTTGTGACAAATTCGTTAGTATCCGTAGCAATTCAATTACAAAAAAGGACGAAATATGGTCGTAGCAAATTTACTACTCATTTCGTTACAAAAAAGTCTGTAGCCATTGAGATACCGTAACTGGTTATATGGATGAATATGTAAAAAAGGACGACATTATTTGCCACAAATGAGTTGTAACATTAGAATTGCATATGAGGTTTCGAGATCTGGGACAAAGATTACTAAGATCTCTCTCCAATTGTCTCAGATGGTGACGCATCTTTCAGGTTTGTTGAATCAAAACTTCTTTTTTGACTCTTTTTTTTAAATTTTTGGTGGATTTAGATTCGTGGGTCTTTAACACGTTCGTGTTTTTCTCTCTGATTAAGTCTTTGTCTTAGATTGTTGTCTTCTAGGTCGCTCTAGTGGTGTGTGAAAGGTGAAAGCTTTAAGCCTCGTTTCTATCTCTTTGACAACAATAAGGAGTGGTGATGAATCAGCAAAGGTTTGTTATGTTGGTAACGGTGACACCAGTCTCTTCGTCTTTGCACCCGTGTTCTCTCTTCCTCTTTTTTTTTCCCCCAAAACTGAATCAACTCTCTCTCTCTCTCTCTCTCTTGGTGAGAGCCGATGTCGATCTAATCGTCGATTTGTTGTGTGAATCCGGTGATTGAGAGGCGAATTGAGTCCATCGTGTGAATCTGTTTGAATCCGTTGAGTGAGAGGACAATCCACCGCCGATTACATCATCTCAAATCACTCGAAATCAGAGAGATTTCGTTCAACAAAAATCCAATATCCTTCTCATGGTACGAAATTAGGCGTTTAGATTGTTGTATTCTTGTTTATAATCCATTGTTTGAATTTTATTTCGTTTTCATAAGAAAGTTTGCCTCAGTTTGTTTGATTTTATTGTTGTCTCAGTTTGTTTGATGTTCTCTTGAATATGCTGCAAGTCTTAATTACATTTCTTTATCTTTGTTTTTGTTGAGGTTAATGGACTGAACACACACCGTTGGAGACATGCGGTTGTCGTTTTACAATTGAAGCAAGGTACATGATTCTTTATCCTGTGTTTGTAATATCAAATTAGGTGAAGACCATACTATTTTTTGGTGATAAATGCTTGGACATTGACATTTAGCTGCATCGATTATCAACTGGTCATTGATTGCTATAACCACCAACCAAAACTTCTAATGTCACACTTAAAACAAACCACTTGTTATACAATGGTATCTCTTTTAGACTTGAATCGGTTTTTTAAAACTTGAATCTGTTTTTTATGCTCAGTGTATTTTCGGTGAAAAATGAATGATTGTTTGGTAGTTGTAGATTAGATAAATGATCCTTTCTCTTTCATTGCTAAAAACATTAATTACAGCTTCTTGATTATGTAGAGAAGACACCTTCTTTCCTTGCTCACTCTATCCTTCTCTTTTGCTCTTTCCTTCTTCTTCGTTCTGTCCTTCTCTTAACAACCACCTTCTTTCCTTCTCCTCCGTTCTGTCCTTCTCCTTTGCTCTTTTTTTCTTCTCTTAACAACCATCAGTATCTAGGAATGGATAAATCATATCTTTGATAACTAATGACATGTTTTGTTCTGTTTATGATCGGTCCACTTAACAAAAAAGTATATGCTTCCTTGCAGATATTTGATATGTTTGATATTAAACGACATGGACTGCACATGTTACATTGAACGTGAATAGGCAATGAATACTAGTCATGAAAGAGATCTTTTGCAATGTTTCTATGTTATGCAACTTTAAATACTAGTCATGAAAGCTTTGAATACTAGCCAGTTATTGAATGTGATAATTTTTTGCAGATCAAGCAAATGTTGATCGCTCTTCTCTACGAATATGAAGATCAAGCATAAAGATACTCGATAATGTTTGTTGTTGTCATTGGTTTTTAGTTGTGTTCCAAGTATATTTGATTGTGTCACAAGTTTTTAGTTTTCAAAATTTTAAATTTTTAGAACCTTTAAGTTCTACCATTGGACTACCAACATTTGATAGATTCTCATGTATCTAAATTTTTTGTCATTTACATTACTTTTATTGTTTTTAACAAAAAATTTGGAACCTAATGCATCTACCGTTGGCGATGCTCTAAGGGTTCCAACTGTAACAAGTTTGCGACCGGACTGTTGTGACTTTTTGTAACTAATTGCTACTAATTTACCCAACTCAATGTGTGGCAAGTTGCGACAGACATAAGTCACAAATAGTAGCTATTTGCTACAATTTGTCTAGTATCTAATGAGTAGTAAATTACCACAATTAGTGACAGAGGTAAAATTTGCTACGACCAAATAATTACTAATTAAATTTGTAACAAATTAGTAACAAATATTTTTTTTGCTACGAATAATATGTAATACTTACAAATAAAATCGTAACTATACACAATAATTCTATCAGTGCTGGATGTAGTCAGCAATAGATCCAGTCTGTTTAATGCGAAAAAGACTTTGGCTTGGTCCTCTGATTTTCAAGTTGCCAAATCGTAATAACAGGCTCTTCTTAAATTGCTCCCAACTCGTGAATTCATTTCTGTTAACCTCCCAATTATACCAGCTCAATGCTTCACCTTGTAAACTCACGGCCACCAAGGCTAATTTTTCCGCATCATTGTATCCACCAGTTCTAAAAAACCTCTCAACAGTAGCGGATCAACCATATGTTCCCACTCCCTCAAACACAGCCATTTCTACATTCTTGAGGAGATTCTCTCTAATCCCAGGCCTAATAGTATTACGGCAAGGTTCCAAGGTAGGAATTGGTATCTGATTGTTTTGACTTTGCGATCCCGAATTGTAAGCTTGACTCGTTCCCCCGATCTGGAGATTGGGCGTAAACTCGATCTGTAGTTCTTGAATCCAGACGAGTCTCCGAACGACGCACCATTGACGCCATATCAGCTAACCGATTGAAACATTTCACCGCCGAAGCTTCTACTTGTTCCGCCGTCGCAGCCTCCTTGATCGTTGTTAACGTTTGCTCCATCACCATCGTTGATTTTGAAATTTCTCCGATTTGCTAAAATCCCCAATTTCGTAACCCTTATCTTCCGCGATAACTTCGATCTTGATCACAAACGCACCATTTGATAAAAAAAAAAAAGGATTTCTTTTTATTATCGGAACTGAAACGTTACAATTGATTAGCACAAAATTACTAGACGCAGCTAGAACATTCCTCTGGCTCCCTCAGACGTCACACACGACTCTGTACAATTTAACAAACTCAAAACATGACTCTCACAACCAACTAACAACCTTTTTATATCTCAAAAGACTCGTACGTGTGAACTTCTCCCCGCGCACGTGCGTCTCAAGCCTCGCTTTTTCTTCTGATATAGTCTATGGGGCTTATCAGCTCAATACTAAGTGGACTTGGGTATATAACAGCAGGTCCAAGCCCAAGTTCCCCGAAAGTTGAATGGCTTGTGGAACGTACAAGACAAGAAACTTTGTCTTCATTGTCACTGTCCCACTTGAAAGAATCCATGCGATCAGGACAACCCGTTTCTATCTCTTGAGTCACTTTTTCGACGCAACGGTTACAAGCTTGTCGCTCGTAACCTCTTCTTATACAGAGGACAAGAGCGTGAACCGTGCGTGTTGGGGTTTTCTCCAAGTGAAGCGTTGTAGAATCCACCGTTGGCGACCACATTATGTGCAAGGGTAGAGAAGAGATTATGGCGATTCTCTCCGTAGCTGCTACCGTTGAAGAAGCTTCCGACACAACTAACGGCGTTAACAACATTGAGGGTTTGATAGACAAGAAGAAGACAAGAAGATCATCAAAGGTGGACGCTCCCTCATTCTTTTCTATGACTACTTTGTCAGAGCTTTGTTATAATTTATATAGGTGAGGTCAGGTGTGATGAGAAAAGGGGTATGTACAATAGAACCTCTTTAAATTAATATTCGATATAAATTAATAAATTTTTCCGATCCGAATTGGATCGGTATAGAAAATAACATTATTTGATAAAATAATAAAATAATATATTTTTTGAAAATTCTATGTAAAAATATGATCCCAAAAATATCATAAATTAATAATAATATACACTATATATATATATACGTAAGAAAAATTTGTAAAATATAACTCTATTGCTGTTTGTCTATTTTTAAATTTGCATTCTAGTTGGAGCTCATATCTAATCTTTTTTATTGTCTTAAAAAATTTTGATGTTGTCTTTTCAAATCGCATCAAAAATTTGAGGAGAGTCGAGATTCGATAATTGTCTTTTTACATGTAATTGGTTATAAAGGCACTGCAATATTTTCTTCGACTTCATCATTACCATGAAAGATAATACCAACAATTTCTTCTAAACTATAAACTTCTAACATTTATCATTTTCACCTAGATAATTAAGTAAATTATTAACATCAATCCTATTACGATAGCCAATATTATAAATTAAGAAAATTCTATAAAAATATGTATCATAATAAAAGTATCTTATTTTGCAATATAAAATTTTCAAAATTATGAAAAATAAAAAAAATATTTTCATAAGTTAATATTTTATTAATTTATCAATAAATTAATAATTAAAATCTCTATAAATTAATAAAATTGCATGGTCCCGAACTTATTAGAACATGTGCAGCGGGGAGAACCTCTATGAGTCTCTCAAATATATTATTTTAATTAATTTTGTGATATATATTTTTTATTTTAAATTTAATTTCTAAATAAAATCCAGAACTAATTATGATGAGACATCTGTCAAGTGAGTCTCTCACAAGGTTCTCAAAATCTCTCAAATGAGAGACTCATTTAATTCTTTTTTTTTTCAATATTATATATTTTTTTTGTAGGTGAAAGACTCCTTGAAAGACTACCACTCTCCACATACTTTTAATTTATAGAGGTTTTGCTGTATTACTTTAGATTTGACTTCCAGTTTTCCAAAGTGAGAAAATGTGTATTAATTGATTTTCAAAGAAGTAAGTTCCTTTTCTCTTTCTAAATACGAAGTTTACCAAAATATGAAAACAATAACTTTTTCTTTATTAATTTATTGAAATTTCCAGTATAAATAATTAATTATGTTTCACTCTAAATCATATAGTATTGACCAATTAAGAGAAAAAATGATAGAGGGTCATCTTCCAGACTTCAACGGTCTCCACATATTTCTATATTGAAGTAAACGTATAGGAAGGGTAAACAATGGGAAAAAGTGTCATTAAAATCTGATGAGACACAACTTCTAAATAACTCATAAAATTTTGTTGATTTGGTCTGATGAGACACAACTTTAAATTGTTAAATAGAAAAATTGTGCAGGGTTAATTAGCTTTTAATGATAACATGTTAATAACAAAATAACATCGTTTATCAAACCTAAAACCTTCAAATCGGATTTGGGAAAAATGGAAATCAAGTTTTAATTTGGGGGTTTTAGGTCTCGTTAAACGGTATCATTTGGTTATTAACGCGATCTCGTTAACGACTAATTAATGTTGTGTGATTTCTCCGTTTGGCCACTTAAATTGTGCCTCATCGGACCAAGTCAACAAAAGTTTGTGAATTATTTAGAAGCCAACAAAAGAATGACGCTTTTTTTACTAGATAAAGAGTTCATACTTTAAATCAACAAAAGTTCAATTTCAAAATTCTAGTGACATTTTTCCCGTAAACAATTAAAAGTGTTTGACCACAACGTATGAAATTAGGTTTTGAAATCTTACCCTTTGAATACGGCAGCGTTTATTTTTTTTTATTATTATTTTAGGTATCATGTTAAAGGTAGACAAAAAAACGTTATGAAAGTCTCCCAAACTTGCGCAAACTATATGTTAGTCTAACAGTGTTTTGATCAACCTCGCAGATAGTATAGTTTCTGTGACTAATTCCCGAACTATTTACATGACATCCACCGAGCCACTATAATACCAAATCCAATGTTGGATGCTTGTAGATCAACTTTCGTAGAAACTGAGGATCTGGCGGGGTTTAGTAAGGGATCATAAGCCGTCGTTCTTGTTCTCAATCCCCTTCTCTCTTCGAAGCTGAGTTATATGACACGGAGTAAAATTGTCTATGAATTATTGACTCGTCATGTGGTTTGTTAGGAATAAAAGACACAAGATTTTATAGTAGTTCACCTTCAGTGTGAGAACTATATATGAAACAAATATTTGTAGATGGTTTAACAAAAAAAAAACAATATTTGTAGATGATAGTAAACCCAATCCAGAAATCACCGAAAGTTCGAGGAAAGGGAAATCTCAGCCTAGAAAATGATTAGGAAGGAAGAAGAATCACTTGGAAGGGATTGAGAATCTATAGATTGGTTAACACAGAAATTTAGGGATTTTGAGAAATTGTTTATTTGATTGTTTAGGTTTGCAAATTGTGGCTAAGGCCGTACATATAGAAGCGAGAAAGATGAAATAAGTAAACCAGAAAGAAAGATAACGTATAAAGGAAAGCCCCAAGGGCAAACAAGCATGGACCGGAAATAACCTAAACACATCAATTTTTTCCTTTGATTTTCTAACTTTAAACCGAGTGACCACTCCTAACAGATTCAGAATTTTCTTCTTATGTTTTCTTTTGTCTTTGACTCCAAAGCCGACCCATGACCACTTTTATTGTACTTAGGAAAGACACTACTGAGATTTGTCTCCACGAGAACATGGTTGAGGTAATTGACAATCCTTGAAGCTTTCCTCTGTTTCGCCTCGTAATCTTGGAGTTATAATCATGCGACATTTGAAATTGTTAACTGCATCCATAACAACCCTTCATCTCTCAAGGCAACTCAGCTTAGACATATATGAACGAACGCTCCTTCTCCGACCCCCTTTGCAGTGTCTTGGCCTCTCAGCCTCTGTTTTGTCTCCTTTTTTACCCTTGACTCTTCTCTCACGACATTATATTAATTGAGTAGCGAAATGGCGAAATAGCGAAATAGACTTTTTGTTATTGCTGCTGTATGCGTTCCATTAATCTCGTTAAACCTTGTAATGGTGCGCCAAAAGTAGTCGGACTTGTGAACAAATTTTGACAATTTTTGGTTTGACTTGAAGAAAACAACAAACTATGGGAGGTTGAGATGTTGTGCACGATAACAAATCCCTTGAATCTAGGTTTTTTTTTGAGTTCTGTTGTCGAGAGACTGAGTGGGGTGGAACACAAGAAATCGATTAGCTGCGGATTAGGATTTTGAGGATTACCTCTATATTTTACTTTCCATCGTTAGGATTATCCGAGTAAGGATTACCTCTATATCTACGCCAAACCCCCGTTTCAATTTACCATTCTCACTGTTTGAACAAAAACTAAACTAATGACACAACTTTCTCCATTACATACAAGTCTTCATAAACTGACAATATCAAGTATGAACCGCCAAACCCTAGTCGTGAGTATAACCACCACCTTTCCATGTAAGCAACGATGCAAAAATAAAAAGACATGGACACTGACCCGACACTATCAGGGAAAAGAAATGAAATATACTTCCTACTAGTTTGCAATAATTTCAATACGGCAAATTTCTAGTGCTTTACAAACCGATGTTCTGCTGAGCCTAACCATACTATACCTAAAAGAGATATGAAGGGGAAATCATTACCTCTTGTTTAGGTCGACAAATAAACATCTTTTTTTTTTCAACCAGATTTGCTTGTGCTAGTTCCTCCAGCTGCTGTGTTAACCTGGTTTGAGAGATAGGCTTCATAGATTTCAACAATTAGACGAGGATCCTTCTCCACGAGCTCCATGTATTCTTCTCTTTTAGTAAGTTTTTCCATATTTTCTGTGATCTGCGACAATGCAGCATCAAGAACATGTTTCGCGTTGTGTTGGTGGGCAAAGGCATAGGTCATGAGAGAGTTGTCCCAACTGAGTTTGGTTACCAAAAACCTCTCACAGTAACTCTTGAGATGCTTCACCTGGTATTTCTCCGACATCACCAAAAGATCACATGCCATTTGCTCATCAAGACATGCTTCAGCTGTGTAGAGATAATATACGAAAGTCCGAAGAGCGTCATAAGATACATCGCTGATCTTGATAGTGCCACTACGGCTCTCTTCCATCTCATTCTCAAGCATTGCTTTGAAAACTGGGGAACGACTCACCTAGCAGCAATATTGACATTGTTGTTAATAAGAAAACATCATCTGGAAAAGAGATTCATATAGAGTATTGGTGCTGTATAGAATGGAAGAAAGTTTCACTCCACTAAAGAGTGCTTTGTAGCTTAAGTTTATCATTAAAACAATCAAAGCCAATAGGAATACACAGCCTAAGTTTCCATCATAGAAATGGAGTTGTAGCGAAAAGGACATGATATGTGGAAAACATAAACCTGATCAAGAAGATAGGACTGAGATGCGGAAGACACATAACCGAACAGGAAGTTATTTACATATATATCTCCAGTGAAGGTTATTAATTTATCATCAGTCATATCAACACATATCACTACTGAAAGCACAAAAAACAAAAAGGACTGGCTCTTGTTTAAACATAGTTCCTGCATTAGAAGTAGAACTGAGCACAACAATGTCAAGAATACAATACGATTGCAACTTCTATGCCATCCTTAAAAAAATAAAATAAAAACTAGCCAAATGGCTCCTAAGTAACAAATGATCAAACACTTAGGTTTCATAATCTATCAAATATGGATTCATATTTTCGAAATTTCAAATCAAATCATTAGAGAAATTAAGTTTTTGTGAAGTGAGAGAAACGAACCAGAACGGATTTATGAGCAGGAATAGGAGGAGCTCCGGCGTTGTCCTCAGAGGCGATGAGAACAACGTCAGTGAAGGACCTGGAGTTTGAGCTATTGCAATGATCGAGGGAAGAAGACAAACGGAGGAAAGCAACTTTAGCCTTGAGGTCATCGATCTCGCGTTTGAGTTCTTCCTCAGTCTCGCCGGCTTCAACGTAGCACTCCTTGCAGGTTCCAGCGTCGCGAGGGAGGTACTCTTCTCGACAAGAGATGCATCGCATCGCCGTATCGGTATCGGTGTCGGAATCGGATCCAGTTTCGCTGTCGGAGCCGATTTGGCATCGGTGGTGGTGTCTCCTCATCTTAAACGGTACCGTTTTCAAAGTCTTTCGGTCTCTCAAACAATTTATTTAGTTTTCTGAGTTAAAAGAACTTTACGGATCAGAATTTATAACGGCTTCCCATTTCTGTATATATGATGGAATTAATAATGGGAAAATTTGCTAAATAGATAGGAAAATTATCATAAAAAAAAACATTTATTGAATATTTGTCTGAAAAATCTTTGGTGGAAAATATTCAGATTTTTATAGTTGATTAAAAAAAATATGAAATATCTGATTTTCCGATTTCTCACTTACGATAGTTATAGTTTTCAACCATGTTAACATAATCGTAAATAATGTTAATTAGTACTTTTTTATTTTCTACAATGTTTTGTAAATTATGAAAATTAAAATACATTGATTTTGAAATAACTTATTTTATTTTTGGATTTGAATCTTTCTATTTTTCACTTTCAAATCTATTAAAAATATAATATAGATTTTGAAATCTAAAAACAAATCATTAAATGAATAACATGATATTTTAACAAGTATTTATAAATCATAGAACTAATAACACATAATTTTGATAAGTATTTTAATTTTTATTTTATTTATGATTTGAGGTTTTTGAAAACAAAAAGAACATAATTAAAAAAATTGGTCTTTGTGTTTTAATCAAAATGAAAAATGATCCTAAAAAGAAATCATATTTAACTGGAAGTGAAATATAAAAATTAAAAATTAAAAAAATACCATTTAACTAAATTCTCTAAAGATGAAACCATTAGTATGAAATCTAGCACTATAAATTAAATTGATGAGTGAAAAACCAAAAAAAAAAACCAAAAAGATATAAGTTATCTTTGAGGTTTTAAAAATTCTTGAGATTGAAGTTCATATAATTTTATAAAAAAACTAATTTAGTTTGTTACTTCAAAAGTAATATTTTTCATTTTGAAATATTATGTGTGAGTGTTGAGTTTATATCAACAAACAACCAAATCATGTCAATTTTGATTGTGCCACTTGGTATTCCTTTTATTTTATTTTAAGTTATAACAAATTAAAATATTTATTCATATAATTAACTCACTTTTAAAGGCATGTAACTCCATTTAACTCTACACTAGAATTTAACCTGCAGTATACCGCGTGCATATAATTTTTATTATTATTTATATTTTATATTGTATTTATTTGTTAAATATTGGATGTTTTCCAAATAGATGAGTAACTGAATTTTTTCACCATTTGTGCGACTAAATGTTTATATTAATTTTTTAACCTACAATATACTTCATGACCATTGTTTGTTATATTTAGTTTATTTTGTTTAGTGTTTGAGATTCTATTTTGATTTTTAATTATTATAACAAAAATAAGGGATCTAAATACATAATAAGTCATTTATACGCTATGATTAAGTCACATTTTTTCTAACGATTTAATTATTTTACACAATCTTAGTTAAATCAACTTAATTTTTCTATGTCAAATATTCTAATATTAATAGTGTTGACAAATAATAAAATGAGAATTTACCCGTGTTAGCACAAATTTAATAATATTTTATTAATTCCAACATGTCCTCTTTATAACCCATCTACTATATAACCATATTATATAGTATTTTTAATAAATTTAATTTTACATATTTGTAATATTTTAAATTTTTTATTAGGTTTATATATATATATTAATTATAATATTTAAATAAATGTGAATCGAAATTCTTTTTACGTTAAAAATCAAAGTTCGCAAGTTTTGGAAAACAAAACCGAAATCAAATTGTTGTTTTCTTTGTTTGCAAAGGATTCAGAGATAGAATATCTTCAGTACACAATAGAAGTGTGGTTAAATATATCATAGTTTATGTTTCCATATTGATTATGCTGTATTTTTTAGTTGGAATGGTGTGTAAAATATTTAGGAAACAAAATTTGAAGTAATGCTATTTTTGGAAATTTTTTTGGATTAAATTTTTAATTTTTTTTAAATAAGTACAAATATAAGGGTAGAACCCAAAATGTACTTCAAAAATGTATATATATTTAACTCAAATGTAACTCCTATCCAATAATTCTAAATTAATTCATTCCGTCTATTAACTTATTTATCTTTCAAGAAAAAATGTTTTTGGTTAAGTTTTAATATTTTTTAATTATTTTGGTTAGCTAAACTTATAGTCATATATATATATATATTGCTCCAAACTTTGAAATGAGAAATATTTTATACACAATAATTTTATATGCAGTTACTAAATTTTACGATGACACTAAGAAAAACTCTTTAAATCAGTTATTAACCACTATAAAACATGATAAACATAGATTCACTCATATTAGGAAATTTTTTAAAATTTCTATATTATTATTATATATATATCAATTTGTAATAATTCTTTTTTAGTATTTGTTAATTTTGGTATAATAAATAACCATACCAAAAAATGTTGACACAAGTGTAGGGTTTAACTTCATCATTTTTATAAAAAAATTGAGATTTATATTTTAGTAGAAAGAAACAAAAATCATTCTTTGATGTTATTGTTAATAAAAAAAATTAAAAACAATATTTTATTTTAACAAAATTTCAGAAATATAATAAAAATTATTATGCATTCAACCACCCATTGTGTGGACTAATACCTAGTAACTAACAAAAGAAAAGCTTATATTGATTAATAAAATAATAAAATAATATTTTTGAAATTATTTAATAAAATTATTTAACAGATTCTATTTATTGTTTCAGAAAACTTAGGAAACAATAACAAACTATTTAAAACAATTATAAACTTAATTTTATTTATAAAACTAAGATGAAATATTTGCATATCTAAATCGTTTAATAATGACATATATATTTTAAAACTAAGATACAACATTGCTTATACCTTTAAAATTTCACTATATACTTATTTAAGAAATGTTATTAGAACTTTAACCAGCTATGATGTGGCATATTACGAAAAATGCTATTGCATTTTAATTAATGTAATAACTAAAAAAAAAGTTTATATTTGTTTACAAAATATTAAAACAATATTTTCAAAATTATTTAATGAAATTATTTAACATATTCTATTTATTATATCAGAAATCTTAGTAAACAATAACAAACTATTTAATTGGCTACTATTGGTACTACTATTATTTTGGTAAATGATTGACAGACTAAGTAGACACAAAAATTAGGTAATGTCTCTTATATTGTCGAGTCCAACTTCGTGGTCAGCATTAAAAAACACGATATTGTAGAAGCAACAAATGGGGAGATTCGCCTGGAATGTGAAAAGACGATAGATTGCAGAGCAATTGAAGGTTTTGTGAAAAGATGAGAGATTAGAGAAGGAGAAAGAAATGAAAATTCGTTCAAAAAAAATTTAGAAAGAAAAATATGGTAATTAAAAAACATTAAATGTAGCACGGTAAATTTATCTTTTTAATTTGTTGCTATGACGGGAGAATGAATAAACAAAAGTGATATTTTCCAAAAGAGTTGCTACCGATGATGACATAAATAATAAATTTCTCTTTTTTTAATTAATTTGATTAATGTTATCAGATTATAGTTGAGAAACAGCAATGGATGCGGATTCAATACATCAGAATAAAATATCAGATTTGAACAACCAAAGCGAGCTAATTTATGGGCAGCGTCATTACAACAACGTCTTACAAAGACAAAACAAACTTTTTGAACTTCTTAGACCAGAATTCTAAGAAGTGTACTTAAACAATTGTTTTCGAATTCCAAAATTATACTTTTTAATTGCACTTAAACAATTTTTACACATGATTTCAGTGGCGATTGAAGTAAATAAATGACTGATCTTAACATTCTTTTTAATGTACTTCTCTTTTAGTATAAGTATAAGATATAAGATTCTTTATGGTGCATCGTGCATGAGAAGTCTTTTGATCGTCTCTAGGCGTTGCCTAAATTGCACTTCTAGTTAATTTAATTACTTTAAAGAATAATAATACTTTCGTTCAACAAAGCCATTGTTCGTTGTCAATAATTACACTATGTACTTTATACGGCACACATAGGCTTATTAGTTATTACACATTTACACGAATACAGAATTTAAGCAATTATATAACAACACCATTGTTGGCAGAAGAGGATACAAAAGTGTCAAAGGTGCTGTTTTTAAGACCTTTTGTCCAAGTCTCAATAAAACTTTTTGTATATAAAAAGAACAAACACTCGTGTTACCATGATTGTTGGAATTAAGATAATCTTATTAGGCTCTCTTACAGCTTCCAAAAGACACTAGTATTAGTGTCGAATTTAAACATACA
>NC_025692.1:14399379-14410733 GCF_000633955.1 Camelina sativa | reverse complement strand
TAAGATTCTTTATGGTGCATCGTGCATGAGAAGTCTTTTGATCGTCTCTAGGCGTTGCCTAAATTGCACTTCTAGTTAATTTAATTACTTTAAAGAATAATAATACTTTCGTTCAACAAAGCCATTGTTCGTTGTCAATAATTACACTATGTACTTTATACGGCACACATAGGCTTATTAGTTATTACACATTTACACGAATACAGAATTTAAGCAATTATATAACAACACCATTGTTGGCAGAAGAGGATACAAAAGTGTCAAAGGTGCTGTTTTTAAGACCTTTTGTCCAAGTCTCAATAAAACTTTTTGTATATAAAAAGAACAAACACTCGTGTTACCATGATTGTTGGAATTAAGATAATCTTATTAGGCTCTCTTACAGCTTCCAAAAGACACTAGTATTAGTGTCGAATTTAAACATACACAATACATGAAGAAACTATTTAATGCAAAAGTGGTCTCTCTTGTCGGCCAATTGACATCATCTTTCCTAAACCAAACACCTAGGCAGCCTCATTGATCTTCTCTTATATACAATCATCTCTGTCTATCTCCCTCTTTATCCCTCTCATTAGTACTTGATCAGATTTGTATCAATCTTCACTCGACGATTAAGATGACGCCGTTTGTTTGGTGCAGACGAATGTGTATGTTCTTGATTCTTTTGTCATTTCTTTTACTTGCGTCAGAGGCTTCAAGATTCCCTCAAGTCCATTGGGAACAAATGCTCCCAAAGAAGCTTCCAATCCCTTCTTCTTCTCCTTCGAAAGGCACCAATTCTATCAGCAAATCCTCTTCTACATCTTCCCTGAATACCAATTCCTTCAGTTCCTTTACATCTGATGGAAAAGTTTAGATTAAATCTTTGGGAGACGGCATATGGTCCTTTAGCTTACAGCCCTCACAACGCTGTCATGATTGTTGTCAAGGAGAGAAAGAGAGAAAGAGAAGTCTGATCGTCTACATATTCTTCTCACAGATGTTATTAATCTCATAGCGAAACCGTAGAAGCATAGAGTAGATATGTCAATCTATGTATGTATATAACCTTCATTGTCCTGACAATATCATCACTTGTAATTGGTTTATAGAATTATGGCAAGACTAATAGTCAAATTTATTTTGTTGTAATGCAAAACTTTATTCCAACAAAAAATAATAATAATAACTTTTACAACTAATTGTGGCTTAGTGAAAGAGAGATATATAAAACAGAACTTGAGATTTTGGTTTACAACCAGACATGTAGCATGTCGTCCAAGCTATAAAACTGTCCTACTGCGACTAGTGACAACTTTGTTCTCGATAGATCGTCTAAGCTTGAATAGAGAACCTTGCCTTCAAAATATAGTTTTTTTTTTCCTTCAAAAAAATAGTTATTCCGTAAACAAATTGTGCAAAAATTCACAAAGAACAGACATGCAATAAGAGGAGATTCTCGACCAAATCATATAATAANCCTTTAAAATTTCACTATATACTTATTTAAGAAATGTTATTAGAACTTTAACCAGCTATGATGTGGCATATTACGAAAAATGCTATTGCATTTTAATTAATGTAATAACTAAAAAAAAAGTTTATATTTGTTTACAAAATATTAAAACAATATTTTCAAAATTATTTAATGAAATTATTTAACATATTCTATTTATTATATCAGAAATCTTAGTAAACAATAACAAACTATTTAATTGGCTACTATTGGTACTACTATTATTTTGGTAAATGATTGACAGACTAAGTAGACACAAAAATTAGGTAATGTCTCTTATATTGTCGAGTCCAACTTCGTGGTCAGCATTAAAAAACACGATATTGTAGAAGCAACAAATGGGGAGATTCGCCTGGAATGTGAAAAGACGATAGATTGCAGAGCAATTGAAGGTTTTGTGAAAAGATGAGAGATTAGAGAAGGAGAAAGAAATGAAAATTCGTTCAAAAAAAATTTAGAAAGAAAAATATGGTAATTAAAAAACATTAAATGTAGCACGGTAAATTTATCTTTTTAATTTGTTGCTATGACGGGAGAATGAATAAACAAAAGTGATATTTTCCAAAAGAGTTGCTACCGATGATGACATAAATAATAAATTTCTCTTTTTTTAATTAATTTGATTAATGTTATCAGATTATAGTTGAGAAACAGCAATGGATGCGGATTCAATACATCAGAATAAAATATCAGATTTGAACAACCAAAGCGAGCTAATTTATGGGCAGCGTCATTACAACAACGTCTTACAAAGACAAAACAAACTTTTTGAACTTCTTAGACCAGAATTCTAAGAAGTGTACTTAAACAATTGTTTTCGAATTCCAAAATTATACTTTTTAATTGCACTTAAACAATTTTTACACATGATTTCAGTGGCGATTGAAGTAAATAAATGACTGATCTTAACATTCTTTTTAATGTACTTCTCTTTTAGTATAAGTATAAGATATAAGATTCTTTATGGTGCATCGTGCATGAGAAGTCTTTTGATCGTCTCTAGGCGTTGCCTAAATTGCACTTCTAGTTAATTTAATTACTTTAAAGAATAATAATACTTTCGTTCAACAAAGCCATTGTTCGTTGTCAATAATTACACTATGTACTTTATACGGCACACATAGGCTTATTAGTTATTACACATTTACACGAATACAGAATTTAAGCAATTATATAACAACACCATTGTTGGCAGAAGAGGATACAAAAGTGTCAAAGGTGCTGTTTTTAAGACCTTTTGTCCAAGTCTCAATAAAACTTTTTGTATATAAAAAGAACAAACACTCGTGTTACCATGATTGTTGGAATTAAGATAATCTTATTAGGCTCTCTTACAGCTTCCAAAAGACACTAGTATTAGTGTCGAATTTAAACATACACAATACATGAAGAAACTATTTAATGCAAAAGTGGTCTCTCTTGTCGGCCAATTGACATCATCTTTCCTAAACCAAACACCTAGGCAGCCTCATTGATCTTCTCTTATATACAATCATCTCTGTCTATCTCCCTCTTTATCCCTCTCATTAGTACTTGATCAGATTTGTATCAATCTTCACTCGACGATTAAGATGACGCCGTTTGTTTGGTGCAGACGAATGTGTATGTTCTTGATTCTTTTGTCATTTCTTTTACTTGCGTCAGAGGCTTCAAGATTCCCTCAAGTCCATTGGGAACAAATGCTCCCAAAGAAGCTTCCAATCCCTTCTTCTTCTCCTTCGAAAGGCACCAATTCTATCAGCAAATCCTCTTCTACATCTTCCCTGAATACCAATTCCTTCAGTTCCTTTACATCTGATGGAAAAGTTTAGATTAAATCTTTGGGAGACGGCATATGGTCCTTTAGCTTACAGCCCTCACAACGCTGTCATGATTGTTGTCAAGGAGAGAAAGAGAGAAAGAGAAGTCTGATCGTCTACATATTCTTCTCACAGATGTTATTAATCTCATAGCGAAACCGTAGAAGCATAGAGTAGATATGTCAATCTATGTATGTATATAACCTTCATTGTCCTGACAATATCATCACTTGTAATTGGTTTATAGAATTATGGCAAGACTAATAGTCAAATTTATTTTGTTGTAATGCAAAACTTTATTCCAACAAAAAATAATAATAATAACTTTTACAACTAATTGTGGCTTAGTGAAAGAGAGATATATAAAACAGAACTTGAGATTTTGGTTTACAACCAGACATGTAGCATGTCGTCCAAGCTATAAAACTGTCCTACTGCGACTAGTGACAACTTTGTTCTCGATAGATCGTCTAAGCTTGAATAGAGAACCTTGCCTTCAAAATATAGTTTTTTTTTTCCTTCAAAAAAATAGTTATTCCGTAAACAAATTGTGCAAAAATTCACAAAGAACAGACATGCAATAAGAGGAGATTCTCGACCAAATCATATAATAACACAGACGCATGTGACAAACCAAATCGGATTTTCAGAACTGATCCAACACAGACACAAAAATCAAAGTTTGTGAAAAAACGATTTTCAGACGCAACAAGAAGAGATTCGGTGATAAATTCATATTAAAAGAAAAAATTAACAGAGTAAGATAGACATTTGCCTTTAATTTGAGCTCCACGATGACAGATATTGGTGGAATTAGGGCCGCCGATAGTTCCGGTAATGTCGCGGCCGATTACCTTCTACGACGGAGGCTACGGAGGTGAAAGAGGTGACGGCGGAACGAATTTTACGATTTGAGAGAAAGATGGAAAAGAGGGAAAACAATGTGGCAAATTGTTTTTTCTTTTATCTCATAGGGTTTATCGAGAAAGAGGGAAAAGAGAATGAAAGCAAAAAGTCTAATTTTTGCCTCAGTATTTGGCGGAATTAGAGATTTTAGTTTCCCGCTTATTAAAATCCTGTTATAGCGTTACTAAAAAGCTATTATATAATAACCAAAATTGTAACTTACCTTCACCCAGAAATGCATACCTTAACCCCGCAGGTAGTGGCTTGAGATCAAGTTTTGGAGCTTTCTCAAGGCTCCAATCTGATAATTTCTCAGCTTTTGCAGAAGTATCAACCAGTTCCTCTTGTGCAACCAATTTCTTCACTTGTTCATTAGCATCTAGCAGCTTGACATACCCAGCAGAAATGTCATCTAAATGCTCAACGTCTTCAGTAGAAGCAACCAATGCTCTCGTGCAACCAATTTTGCCTTCGTGCAACCTTTTCCTCTCTAGATTCGCATTCTTCGTATAGTTGCTTGAAGCTAATCTTTCAATCAACTGTTCAGCCTCATCTGGGTATCTTGTCTTAATGATTCAATTACTAGCAGCATCCAAAGCTATCTAGTACCTCCAGTCAATTCCACTGAAGAAAATACTGACCAACTGCACTTTTGAAAAACCATGATGCAGACAATCTCTTTGGTATGCTTTGAACCTCATCCAAGCTGCTTTGTAAGATTCAGCTGGTCCTTGTCTAAATGTAGAAAGCTTAGTCCTCAGCTCAGCGGACATCGCATCATCAAAAAAGTAGTTGAGGAATGTCACCTTGATGTCATGCCAGGTCTTCAGATATCCTGGTTTCAACTCCCTTAGCCAATGAGATGCTTCCCCAACAAGAGAGTAGGGGAAAAGCTTACAGTAGAGATAGTCCTTTGTGACTCCATTCGCCTTAATGCTTATGACTATATCCTCAAAGTGCTCAATATGGTCTAGAGGCTTCTCATGTTGTAGGTTCTGGAAATGCCTTTGACCAACAAGAGCAAAGTACGCAGGCTTCAGCTCAAAATCATTCCTCGGGAATGGAGGAGGAACAAACATGGATCGGTTCGCATAGAATAAGTCTGGTCTGTTGAAGTCCGCGAGATTCTTGACAAGCTTCCATTATTATCCGTCGGCCTTGAAGATTCTGTTAGTGGTTTCCATTCAATGCGGCTCCAATCCGCATTAGCTCCAACGTTGCATCGTGTGTCAGTCGATGCAACGTGCATTCTCGTCGACAGCGACGATTTCTTCAGGAATCACTCTTCCTTCAACATCAATTTTCTAGCCTTGCGAGTTTCGTACATTGCCCTCTTGATCCCTCAAAACTCCAGCCTCATCTGCTCTCAGAATGATTATATTGACCATCTTCGACGATTTGACTGCTTTTCGGTTCTCACACTCTAGTTGTCCTAACTCTTGGTTTGTAAGCTTTGGATGCTGCTAGTGGCTTATGCTGCTAGTGGTTTAAGAGCAAAGTACGCAGGCTTCAGCTCAAAATCATTCCTCGGGAATGGAGGAGGAACAATCATGGATCGGTTCGCATAGAATAAGTCTGGTCTGTTGAAGTCCGCGAGAGTCTTGACAAGCTCTACATTATTATCCGTCGACCTTCAAGATTCTGTTAGTGGTTTCCATTCAATGCGGCTCCATCCGCATTAGCTCCCACGTTGCATCGTGTGTCAGTCGATGCAACATGCATTCTCGTCGACAGCGACGATTTCTTCAGGAATCACTCTTCCTTCAACATCAATTTTCTAGCCTTGCGAGTTTCGTACATGGCCCTTGTGATCGCTCAAAACTCCAGCCTCATCTGCTCTCAGAATGATTATATTGACCATCTTCGACGATTTGACTGCTTTTCGGTTCTCACACTCTAGTTGTCCTAACTCTTGGTTTGTAAGCTTCACAACTGGACCAATTTTATTGTTCCTGGTGTTAGGCTTAGGAGGTATGTACCTGAAACACACAAGAGAAAAGAAACAAAAAGTTTATTATTAAGAAAAATAAAAATTTAGACAAAACTAAAGACTTTAATCTAATAGTGAATCAAAAGAGTCACCAAGAACGGTGCCAAAATTTGATATGGTCAAATTATAACACCCTAATGGTACTAACAGCCTTTGCAGTTGTAATACTCTAGGGGTCGAATCCACAGAGACTTTAGATCACACAATAGACTTATTAATCTTTTAATTATGCTAAACCAAAATTGTAATTAAAAAGCAATGCAAAAATAGTTGTAAAAGTGTTGTAAATTCAATGATTAAAAACGCTAGGTTTAGGAAATTTCTCGGGAAATTATTGAATATTAATTAATAAATAAATCAGGATTCAATCAATGAAAAACAGATTTGTAACTCTAAACTCAATTGTAAAATAAATCAGTTCTCACTGAAAATATTATCTAAGTTTTAAAACCCAAAAATCCAAATTTTTTTGTAAAATTCAAGTTAAAACCAGCTTTAAAAATAAGTTTAGATTTGTTCACAAAATCACTAATTCAAATCTCTTTGCAAAACCTAATTTTGCTCATCAAAGGTTTTATCAGGAAAATCAATTATATTTTCATATCAATTTATTTTCTTAGGTTTTTAATTATAGGTAATCAATCAAGAGTTAATATGAAGAACAAACAGAGATGGTGAAACAGATCTACTCAACAGAAGAATAAGAATTTCAATAAATCAACAGATCTAATTAACCATAAAACCCTATAAAAATCATGAATCTAACAACAGGTCTACTCAGACATGGTGAAAAAAAAATCATCATGAATAAAATAGATATCATAAAAGAATTGAAAAGAGAAAAACAAAGGAGTTTAGAAGTTTCTTTCAACAGGGTTGAGTTCTTGGCTTGTCTCTCTCTCTCTCAAAAGGTTACAAAAAATAAAACTTAGGTCTAAAGAATGACTTAAAAATCATATTTATATTCCTAAAACACGTCCAAGGACTAATGATGCAAATATTGAAACTTTAGGACAGCTCCGTAAATCTTCAAAAATTTAGAGAAAACTTCTAAGTTATCTTGTAAGCATTGCATCGGTCGATGCATCCTTTTGAACTCTTCTCCTGACTTCACAGCTCAGCCTCAATGCTTGAATATGGTCCAAATCGTCCTATTTAGCTCCATTATGCTCCATCAGTGCTAATAAGTACATAATCCTATAAAAACTCAAAAATAACCTAGATAACAAAACAAAAGACTGTAAAAGACTTCTTATATCATGGTTAAAAATCGTAAAAACCATGTTTTTAAATAGATGGACATAACATACCCTATGTTGCACCAAAGAAAACACTCTACGTAGCCTTGCATATATTGATGCATGTCTTTCAGCGACAAACACTAGTTCTTCATCTGGCACAATTTTTTTAAGATTCTCAAAGAACCCCATCCATCCTCCTTCATTTGCCCCATCAACTACTCCAAATGCCAAGGGAAAATTTGCATATTCCCATCTTGTCCACTCGCTGCAACCAAGCACCCTTTATAATTCCCTTTCATTGATGTGCCATCAACTACAATCACCTTCCTCAAATATTGATAACCAGCAATGGAAGCTCCAAAGGCAAAAATAGGTACTTGAACAAAGCATTCCCTTATTTGTCCACCGTAGTGTGCATGCCAATCAACATCCCAGGGTTATATGCCTTCAATAGGTGCAACTATGTTGACAGAAACCGATAACTCTCTTCATCATTCCCTCGAGCTGATGCAATTGCTAGCTCTTTCGCGTTTCATGCCTTCGTATAAGAGATTGTTATGTGTAATTCAAACAAAACAATGGGAGCTTTCACGAGCGTGAATGGCTGAAATTTTGTAGCTCTCACGCTCGGGATCTCCATACTTCGACCTAGCACCAACATCACACATATGCTTCGATGTAAATGTCTTTATTTCCAAGTTTTTAGAATTTTCGTGAGTTGTTGCATATATTCTCTACCCGCAGTTATTCTCTATGCAATTTTCAATAACTCTCACTGGATCTAACTTTGTTATTATGAAAGTAAACAGCCTTGTCATCACATAAAGTGATAGCATCTTATGCAACTCCTTTTTGTTTGCAAATATACGTCCAACAAATAGTGCATTAGTTGTCATTTTAAGATCCATGTTCCTTTCTTCGTTTGGTGCTCCTCCGATATTCTCATGCACAGGAGGAGCATCATTCAAAAGATGAGGATCGTCTTCCCTTATAATTGCTATGTTACTCCAGTTACACGTCATCTGCTCGTTGCCATGCTTAACCATGACTAAGCCATTATCCATCCCTCTGATACACTGCTAAGATATTCTTGTGTCTGACCTTTAACATTGTCACGCACTGGTCGTACATCACCCCATAGGAATGGATTGTCTGGCACTACTACTCCCCTGGTTATAGCACTGACATCATCACCTAAGACGTCCTGATCCTGCAATTACTCGTCTAGCTCTATCCCAAGTCCAAAACCTTTATGTTACATCCTCTCCACCCTTCCTTTGTAAGGATCTCATTCAGGCGAGTATTCTTTGTTAATCTGTTATGTCCACTCGTTAAAATTATAATCTAGCTCATCCTCAGAGCCCCCCAATGTTTCACCTCCTAGGTCAGCATAGTCTAACATCTAGGCTGGACCCTCATATTCTATTTGGGGTGAAGTTCCTGTCAAGTTTCTCAATATCGAACCCAGTGGACCATTTGCATCTTCATACAATTCGACTAACATGTCAACTGCTTCCTGTTCAATGTCCCCCTCCACAATATTTCCACGAGTATTAGACCATTCCACAATATCATCAATTGACGTCTTCGAATCACCTTCTTTTTTTTTCCTTGGTTTCCTCTTCTCTTTTACTCCTTTCCTCGTCCCATTCTTGTACCTAAGCTTGAATCATTTCCCCACTCGTCGTCTGATTCCTTGTGTAACTTACCTCACGGTGGGCTTCTTCAACATTTCTCAAATACTCTAACAAAATTTCATCATCATCGTCCATAGTTGCACCTTCTTTATTAACACTCATATTTGCTTCGACAAATAAATTGTTGTCCTCTAACAAGATGAACAAGAAGTTCGATTCACCAAGTTCGATTCACCGTTCTGTCAACACGTTATAGACAATGAGAGTTCACCACCAAAAGATAACATGTTGTTCACTGTTCTTTCCACATTTGGTAGACAACATGATTTGTCCACCCTCGACCAAGTTTTCCACACTGTTCTTCTCACCCGCGGTAGACAACATGGTTTGTCTGTCGTCGGTTGTCAACACGTTTTTCTTGTTCATTGAAACATACAAATACGGACCACCACACTCTTCATTCTTCACTTTAAACTGTTCAAACCCAACATTATTGTCTACTGAAACAGGGGGCATCTTACCTTGTGTGAAGACAATTGTGTCTCCTGGATGCCAAAAGCTTAACTCTATGTTACTTTCCTCTGGTTTGACACCCAACAACTCTCTTATATTTGCCTTTAACCCTACAAAAGTTGTCTCTCTGTCGATAAACAAAAATCTTGGCATTTGCCCATGACGGACAGAAAACTTCCACACCTCAGTATCTGAATATGTCCATTTACCAACAAGAACACACTCTGTCGTCCATCTACAGAAACATGAAAAACATTTTTAACCACAATTAATGCAATTTTAGCTTTTTTCCCCCAACCATAAACAACATTCTTTCGCAACCGGCCAAATTAAATGCTACAACATGTTTCTTTGGCAAACGCCCATATTAAATGCGAAGACATACCTCCGATTTTCCGACAACCACCAACTCCACTTTCTGTTCACCAATCGCGTTCTTCAGATCTATTTAAGTTTACTCCTAAACAATGACATCATTAACTACCATTAACTCTTTTTTAATACACTAAAACACTTAATTGAACGAGGCTTATTGTCATGAATGCATATCCCATCAGTATTAACATCGGCCATTTGAATCCGCTCGCCTCTGTTATTCTCTTCTTTTAATTAAGGGATACTGATAAACAGATTTTCACCCAGGGTATCAATTCCCTATGCAGTTGTAGTACAAAGGGTTATCAATCCAAATAGTTGTCTATTGCTAGCAGGAAGGATATGATCAGAACAGTGCAAGTCAAGCCAAGCAAATAGGGTTTTGATCTAACAATCCTAAAATAACTAAAAGTAAAGAATATAAACAAGAAACCACACGACCTAAGCACTCGATGCAAGCATTCGAGTACAGGATCGGGTGGGGTGATCGAGTAAGCAAATGGGATATGAACAACTCGAGGTGTTACTCGATGCAGGTTATCGTGTATCTGATCGGGTAAGGGATCGAGTAATGAAAGAAAATGTAAACAATTAAAATGTGAACGCTTCTAAGGATGAGGTAATCGAATCCTAAGTATTCTTGACTGGTACAGATGCCTTACATGCCTGAAGCAAAGATTTCCTAGACAATGAATCTCTAAACCTTGTTACCACACTCTCGCACTAGCAACAATCAACCTTGATCACTCCCCTACCCAACTCTCGTTGGAGAAACATGACCAAGCAGGCATTAAGATCCGATTCATTATTATCAGTAAACCCCTTACTCATCTAATCTCTTAGGCTAAGTGAGTAAACCTCTAACATTGGTTGATTCAAGCATCTCATCTACACCTCTCGGTGGTAAAATACCTTAGATCTAATCTCAACCTCTCGGTCTGTTGACAGCATTAAGAACACCAACCTAGAAGGAAATCTATCAAACGTATACAATCAAGCTAAGGCATCCTAACCGATCAAGAACACAAAATCATCTATCCCATCCCTAGAAACTTTACTACACTACTCGGACATAATAACAAGAAACATAACAACGAATAAGAATGAAAATTGCATTATAACAAATGGTAGAGTAGAGTAGAAAGAATACATGATAGAAATCTAAAGAAACGATTAAAAGTATGAAATAAAATGTAAAACAAAAAGGGAAACATGTTTGAGTCGCTCAATTCTCTCACAGAAGCTCTCGCTCTCTGGTTTGAGGGTCTGCGGCGTGCTAGTTTGCGAGCTAGGAGAGGAGGGATTTATATATGGAAACCCCTTTGACCTAGCTTCCCAGACCTGCCCGATGGTCTACTCGATGGGGTACACGAGGATGAAGTCGGGTTACTCCTC
>NC_025692.1:14382157-14398543 GCF_000633955.1 Camelina sativa | reverse complement strand
TTTTTTTTTTTTTTTTTATATCAAACCCCCTAGAACTACACTACCCACATTCTTGATTTAAACTCTCTTTTTTTTTTACTCCCTAAGGTTTAGACTTTAAACTTCTAGCTCTCTACTCTTTTTTTTTTCTTTTCTTTCTTTGCTAAACTCCTAATATGTATATATATATATATATAAATTTTCTTTCTTTCTAGGAGACTATAGCAAGATTTCTTCTCTCTTTTTTTTTTTAAATTTTTATTTTATTTTAGAGACTTAGAGCTAATTGATTCTAACCTTAGGGACTCCTATTTTTTTATTCCTCAACCCAACCCCAAATAAACATTCTAACCACCTATCTTNGAAAAATCACACAAAATGAAATAAGCTAAATGCAATGTTATTTACAAAGATCGGATGAAAGTGGTACCTCATGGNTGCTAGTTCAAACTCTAACTTAGCTAAATCAAGAGGCAGTTCTTTGTCATTCTCAATACTCTNTCATACTCGCCAACGTGTAGCCATGGTCGTCTCCGGTTTCAGCAGGCGCCGGTGTTTGCTCGTCAGAGAACTCGGTGATATGCACAGACGACTTACTCGGACCAGCATCCGAGGGGTTGATCGAGGGTGGNAAAATTGGGTTAAACGAAAAAGATTGGTGAAATGGAATGTCAACCCGAGTTTAGAGTTACCATGAGCAAGACAATTGAAGTTCAAATTAAATCCAATAATATAGAGATGTTCTAANACTCATCGGGTAGGGCATCGGGTAGTATGACGGGTATGGCGGAAGAGGTCTTGAATGATCACCCATGTAGCCACTCGCAGGCTGCATCGTGTATGTCATCATGAATGGTATCTGGTAAGTCGGAGGGAAGAGTCCCGAGTAATCACCCGACTGGGTGCTCGATGGGTGCATCGGATAAGGCATCGTGTATCCCATCGTGTTCGACGTCAGATAGGCATCTGAATGGCTTCTCCGCGCTACTTCTGGTCGGGTGATGTTCTCCTTGGCTTGGGGCTCATATGATGATGCTTGGTAAGGTTCTGGAGGTGGCAGTCCTCGAGTTCCTCCTAGCGGTCCGCTTCTCCCCATCCAAGTTGGTGCATGTGCCGAGGTAGGAGCTGAGGCACAGCTTGCCTTGTCTTGCAGCTCCTTGATCTGACCTCCCATAGTCGTCACCGAACCTGTAAGGTCCTTTACCTTCTTCACCAAAAACTTGTTCATCCTCTTCAGCCATCCGATCCTCTTGTGGGCTTCCCTCACTCCGACCGGTTGCTTTTGAGAGCAAACACACTCCTCAAAATGGAAATTTCCGAGCTATCTCTCTGTCTCTGCCCGGTTTCCTCTCTCTTCTCAGCTTCGGACTCCTCCTCTGGATTGTACAGCTCCTCCAAAGGTGGTGCAAAGTCGATGTTGTCTCCCAGCCGAACCTTGGTGCACATGACATTAGGTAGGATCATTTGGGAAGCTCCGGCGGTTGGATGGACGAACTTGAAAAGCATCATATCATTAGGCCTCTCATGGGCCAAAAATCTCGCCAGCACGAGGTAATCTGCATCCAGCCATCTCGGTTCGTGCACTATTCCCTTCAAGGGCACATCGCATGCCACCAAGATCGGTGTAATCAGTCCTCCAATGGAGATCTATCCGCCTCCTTCTCTTCTCTTAATCACCCATGACTTGAGGTAGAGGAACTGATCGAGCAGTACAAACACCATACTAGTATCCGCGACATCTTCGACTAGTGGTGTACCATCCCTAGCATTGTCCAAAACTCCACACAATGCAACATCCAGCAGTTGAAGCTCGTGGTCATTCACATTCCCACTCTTTTTTCTAGCAAAAAGAGTGCATGTGAGGGACTTGTGAAAATCCTCAAGATAGGACTCCTTATTTGAGCGAATTTGGAGCTTGTGGATTTGTAGGGGAGCTTGTCTCCTATTGTCAGCCATAGGGACCTCATTTCCTCCTTTGCAACCTCCATTCCTTCTCCACTACCAGCTTTGAAACCATACAGCTTCACCATCTCCTTGAAAGTGAGCCGGTACTCTTTGTTCCTCATAGAGAAGATGATGAACTCGATCCCCCCCATCGGGTAGTAGGGTCGGGTGGTCCTCAAAGTAGTGCAGCTTCAAAGTTGAGAGAAAGTGGACCGTCTAATCCTCATAGGCTTCAAGGTGAGCTCGCATCATATGGCCCAGGTGGCACATGTCGAACAGAAACTCAACATCTCTAGCGATGCCCATCTGCTTCATTGTCTCACGGTGAGGGTATCGGGTTCCAACAAAGCTCATCTTCCGGAAAACTTTGAAGAGTCTTGCCGGAGCCTCCACCTCCTTCTGCTTCAGCCTCCGCGAGGCTTGGCGTGTTCTCTCTCTCTGCTCCTCTTCTCTCTCTCGGTTCTCCTCCTCTGCGTCTTGATCCTCTTCCTCAGATGCTCTCTCAGCTACCCTCTCAGCCTTCTCTGAATCCGGTCTCTTCCCTCTTGAAATCGCAGCTCTGCTCCTTGATCGAGAGGTTTGGATCTCCCCTTGCTCTTCTCCACCAGCATCAGAATCGACCTCCATGGGGTCGGTAATGGTTCTTTCAGACGTAGATAGGTCCCTACGTCGAGGAGATCGGCGAACAACACTCGCCATTGGACTAGGTGAGCGAACTCGATGGTCTACACGATCGGTTGCTCGAGCACCGGATCGGGTGACAGATCGGGTTGAACATCGGGTTAGGGAGGCAAAACATCCAGCCTGCGTTTGGGAATGCGGAACGTTTCCTCTCCCTTGAAACTCTCGGGGTTCGGCGGTATCAACTCCGGTTGTAGCAGCCGTGGAGGTTGATCTTCTTCCCTTCCTTTGGTAGGTTTTCGCGTGTGACTCCATGTTCGAATCCTTGAGAAGAAAAAGCTAAGCTTCGAGGTTAATAGGATTAGTTCCCAAAGAAAATCAAATAAGACTTGAGATTTAGAGAGAATAGAAACTATGGAAACTTAAAGCTCTAGGGTTGAGAGAAGACTTATCGGTGATAATGAGGGAGAAGGGTTTCGAAACCCTTAAGTAGGCTAGGGTTTGGTTGGTGGGCTTCACCGAGAGTGGGCTTGGCTTGTGGAATTCGGAATCCACCCGCCACTCGAGCAGGGACACGATCAAGCGCGTCGAGTACGGTGTCGGGTTGACCCTCGGGTTTCCCAATTTCCTCTTTTACTTTTCCTTTTTTTTTTTNTTTTTTTTTCTTTTATGAAAATTCAAAAATAGAAATGAGATAAAACAAATAAATCAAAATTAAAACAAAGCAAAAGACACTTTTGGGACTTCCTCCCAAGTGAGCTTGTTTAAAGTCGCTAAGGTTGACTCTTCATGCTCTTTAAGCATGGGTTCTTTCAGGGAGAGGTTCTGGGATCCTCTCCACTGTAGCAGGCCGGTTCAACAGATTCTCCAGGTTTTTTCCAGGTTCTAAGGCAAATGTGGTGTTGACCTCCTCAAGATGTTTGACTTTCCTCTGCTTAGTCTTAGTGGAAAAAGCTTGACCATCAATGGTTGGCCTCTTAATTTCCTTCTTCACATCAAACTCCATCTCAAAGTGGTCACCATGCTCTATTCTGATCTTGCCTTGCTTTACCTCAATCACAGCACCAAATGTTGCCAAGAATGGTCTTCCTAGGATCAGTGGATCGTATGGTTCTTTATCCATGTCAAGGATCATAAAATCAGTAGGGACTTCCACTCTTCCAATCCTGAGAGGCAGATTTTCCAGGATCCCAATCATATGCCTCACCGTTCTATCAGCCAGAACCAAATACAGATTACTTGGTTTAAAACTGGTGAATCCCATCTTGTTGGCTACTGACAGCGGCATAATGCTAACTGAAGCTCCAAGGTCGCACAAACAATTCTTGAAGATCCGAAGTCCTATCGAGCATGGTAAAGTAAAAGAGCTAGGATCTTCCAATTTTTCCTCGATTCGCAGCTCAGGATCCAAGCACACTCCACTCCTGAGAATTTCAAACCCAACTTCTTTAACAGCTTCCTTAACCTCATTCTCCAATCGAGCTGCTTCCTTGGTAGCTTCCTCCTGAAGTTTGTGTGGTGGCAAAAGCTTAGGTGGTGGAGCTTTACGCTTTGCCATACGCTTTGCAAGCGCCTTCAGCTGGATGTCAAGTGCAACATTGAACCTTTCCTCTAGCTCCCCTTCCGCTGGTACGGGTAGTTGAGGCTGATCTCTTGTTTCAACATCTACTCGATGTATCATCCGATCACCATCATCGGGTAGGTCATTGGGTTCAGCTTTGGGTGGTTCTTCAATTTGTGATTCTCGAACCAGTGCTCGATCATCAACTCGATCAGTCTCCTCGGGTGAAAGCTCGGGTTCATACTCAGATATATAGTACTTGGCCTCATTTATCATTGGGTGATCCATATCCTCCCCATCTTGATCATCACTGTCCTCAGTGAGGTAATCCTCATAGTCATCATCAAGGAAGATGGCTTGGGCAGTGGCATAATCCTTAGGGTTTTGAACAGCCTTTCTTGGGAGTTGGTTAATCTTTGGGGCCGGTTGGTTGTTGTGGTGGCCTTCGAGGTATCTAACCTTAGTGTTGAGCGATTCGTACTTGGCATTCAAATCATTGTATCCTGAGTCGATCTTGTTGCTCATCTCTGCAAACCGTTTTGCGATGTCCATAGATGTTGAAGCCTGATTCTAAATCATCTGCTGAATGAGGCCGCGTAACTCAGCTTCTTGTGATTGGTTCTGCGGACCTTGAGGTTGTTGGAATCCAGGTGATTGGTTGTAGTTTCTAGAGTATTGTTGCTTAGGTGCATAACCTTGGTTGTACTGGACAAAAGGCTTCTGTTGTACCTGGTTCCCTTGAACTGCAGATGGGTAAGTTTGGTCCTAAGGATTGGCAACATTCGGGTTCCAATAAGATAGATTCGGATTCGGCTTGTAATTGTTGTACCCTTTGTTGTAACCTCCCTGATTGTTGATGTAGTGAACATCATCTATCTGTATAGTCTCCCCATCTTGTTGTAGAAACTGCTCTTCCTCTGATATTGAATGAACATGCTTCTGCTGGTTGAGGAGCTTGTCGAGCTTGTCATTGAGGGCTTGCATGTCCCTCTTGTACTTTGCATCTTCCTCTCCTGTAGATCGCACAGAGCGATCTTATTCCTCATTGTAATTGCCATCAGATTGAGCCAAGTTCTCCACTAGGTCCCAACCTTCATCAACATCCTTGTTGAGGAAGTTACCATTGCTTGCGGTGTCCAACAACATCCGTATCTTGGGTACCACTCCTCTGTAAAGTGTGCTCAGCAATGAAGCATTGCTAAAACCATGATGAGGACATCGGGTAGTGTATCCCTTAAAACGTTCCAAAGCTACACTAAACGCTTCATTGTTCTTCTGTACAAAGCTTGAAATGTCATTTCGCAGCCTTGCGGTTCTAGAGTTGGAGAAGAATTTGTCCAGGAATGCCTTCTTGCACGCTTCCCAAGTGGTGATGGACTCCTTGGGGAGTGATTTCTCCCAGATGTGTGCCTTGTCTCCCAAAGAGCATGGGAAAAGTCTGAGTTTGAATCCATCCTCACTAACTCCATTGATCTTGGTGAGGCTACAGAGCCTATCAAATTCATCCAGATGATCCAATGGGTCCTCCATTGGCAATCCATGAAACTTATTACTCTGTATCATCTGGATGAGACTACTCTTGATCTCAAAATTGTTGTTCTGCACAGCAGGTGGCACAATGCCATTCGTTTGAGTATGAGTGGATGGAGCATCGCCTGCTCCTATGTTGGTCCTTGCTTGAGGAGCTGGTGGACCGTTCTGATTATATATTATCTCCTCAATGATTGCTGGTTCTGGTTGAGCTTGTTGTTGTCTGAGTAGCCTTGGTCTGTCAATGTTGTCGATGAAAGGACTCAGGTTCTGGCTACCTCTGGATCGTGTTTGCATGCACAGGTAGGTGTCCGAGTGTGTACACGAGAGTCTACTCGATCCAGGTGATCGAGTGACGGGTCGGGTGGGTGCTCGGGTTGTACCTGAGATTCAAAACAAACAAGAGCGAAAGCAAACAAGTCTGATTTCGAACCAATATAAACAAAAAGAACTTGATCGAGCTAGTGCTGAAATCCTAAACGTAGCAAAATGAAATCAATCAAATGGCAACGACGCCAAATTGATAAACAGGTTTTCACCCAGGGTATCAATTCCCTATGCAGTCGTAGTACAAAGGGTTATCAATCCAAATGGTTGTCTATTGCTAGCAGGAAAGATATCATCAGAACAGTGCAAGTCAAGCCAAGCAAATAGGGTTTTGATNTACCACTCCTCTGTAAAGTGTGCTCAGCAATGAAGCATTGCTAAAACCATGATGAGGACATCGGGTAGTGTATCCCTTAAAACGTTCCAAAGCTACACTAAACGCTTCATTGTTCTTCTGTACAAAGCTTGAAATGTCATTTCGCAGCCTTGCGGTTCTAGAGTTGGAGAAGAATTTGTCCAGGAATGCCTTCTTGCACGCTTCCCAAGTGGTGATGGACTCCTTGGGGAGTGATTTCTCCCAGATGTGTGCCTTGTCTCCCAAAGAGCATGGGAAAAGTCTGAGTTTGAATCCATCCTCACTAACTCCATTGATCTTGGTGAGGCTACAGAGCCTATCAAATTCATCCAGATGATCCAATGGGTCCTCCATTGGCAATCCATGAAACTTATTACTCTGTATCATCTGGATGAGACTACTCTTGATCTCAAAATTGTTGTTCTGCACAGCAGGTGGCACAATGCCATTCGTTTGAGTATGAGTGGATGGAGCATCGCCTGCTCCTATGTTGGTCCTTGCTTGAGGAGCTGGTGGACCGTTCTGATTATATATTATCTCCTCAATGATTGCTGGTTCTGGTTGAGCTTGTTGTTGTCTGAGTAGCCTTGGTCTGTCAATGTTGTCGATGAAAGGACTCAGGTTCTGGCTACCTCTGGATCGTGTTTGCATGCACAGGTAGGTGTCCGAGGGTGTACACGAGAGTCTACTCGATCCAGGTGATCGAGTGACGGGTCGGGTGGGTGCTCGGGTTGTACCTGAGATTCAAAACAAACAAGAGCGAAAGCAAACAAGTCTGATTTCGAACCAATATAAACAAAAAGAACTTGATCGAGCTAGTGCTGAAATCCTAAACGTAGCAAAATGAAATCAATCAAATGGCAACGACGCCAAATTGATAAACAGGTTTTCACCCAGGGTATCAATTCCCTATGCAGTCGTAGTACAAAGGGTTATCAATCCAAATGGTTGTCTATTGCTAGCAGGAAAGATATCATCAGAACAGTGCAAGTCAAGCCAAGCAAATAGGGTTTTGATCTAACAATCCTAAAATAACTAAAAGGAAAGAATATAAACAATAAACACGACCTAAGCACTCGATGCAAGCATTCGAGTATAGGATTAGGTGGGGTGATCGAGTAAGCAAATGGGATATGAACAACTAGAGGTGTTACTCGATGCAGGTTATTGTGTACCTGATCGGGTAAGGGATCGAGTAATGAAAGAAAATGTAAACAATTAAAATGCGAACGCTTCTAAGGATGAGGTAATCAAATCCTAAGTATTCTTGACTGGTACAGATGCCTTACATGCCTCAAGCAAATATTTCCTAGACAATGAATCTCTAAACCTTGTTACCACACTCTCGCACTAGCAACAATCAACCTTGATCACTCCCCTACCCAACTCTCGTTGGAGAAACATGACCAAGCAGGCATTAAGATCCGATTTATTATTGTCAGTAAACCCCTTACTCATCTAATCTCTTAGGCTAAGTGAGTAAACCTCTAGCATTGGTTGATTCAAGCATCTCATCTACACCTCTCGGTGGTAAAACACCTTAGATCTAATCTCAACCTCTCGGTCTGTTGACATCATTAAGAACACCAACCTAGAAGGAAATCTATCAAACGTATACAATCAAGCTAAGGCATCCTAACCGATTAAGAACACAAAATCATCTATCCCATCCCTAGAAACTTTACTACACTACTCAGACATAATAACAAGAAACATAACAACGAATAAGAATGAAAATTGCATTATAACAAACGGTAGAGTAGAGTGGAAAGAATACAGGATAGAAATCTAAAGAAACGATAAAAGTATGAAATAAAATGTAAAACAAAAAGGGAAAAATGTTTGAGTCGCTCAATTCTCTCACAGAAGCTCTCGCTCTCTGGTTTGAGGGTCTGCGGCGTGCTAGTTTGCGAGCTAGGAGAGGAGGGATTTATATATGGAAACCCCTTTGACCTAGCTTCCCAGACCTGCCCGATGGTCTACTCGATGGGGTACACGAGGATGAAGTCGGGTTACTCCTCGGGTAGATCTTTGGGTTGTTCTTCCGGCTCTTGGATCCTCCTCGATCGTGTTGGGGTTCGGACTTGTTCTTCCAGCTCGATGGCTCCTTCGGGTACATGCTCGGGTTTGTCCTTGTTTTTCCCCATTTTTGGCTCTTAAGCACATGTTTTCATCCAAAACATGCAAATGCTAAAATGCAACACCTTCGTCATTTTCTCATCCCCTAAAGATAGAAATTGACATTTTTCACAAGGCAATAATCAAACTGGCATTTCTAAAAAGTTTTTTCTCGAAACTGGCATTCTTGGCCAAATTCCCTTTAGAGATTCTGAGTTTGAAATCTTTCAAATGATTAAAAAATAACAAAAAAAACAAAAATTGTTTTTATGACTTTGAATATTTGATCATACAAAAACAACTTAGGTTAAGTATAAATTTATTAGATCATTGCCACATTGGCCATCCAGTCACCAGAATTCATAGTTAGTTAATTTTTATTTGGTTTAATTTTGATTAAGCAAGTTAAATGCAATTTAATATAGTTAGGTTATTTGAATATTTTGTTTGTTCAGTGTGTAAATGCAATGCTACTTTGTTCGCATAGAAAAAGACACGATTGGAATTGTTGAATGTGATATAGCCCCTTTTCCACTTCGATTAGTGTTTAGCTTTTTTTGACAAACTATTAGTGTTTAGTTTAAATACTTAAATCTATATATGGGTGCTTGAACAAAAAAACAAAAAAAAAACTATAACATGAGTATTTTATTCAGTGCCAGAACAAAACTTGTATGAATTTTGGATAATCGTTACCGCAATTTATTACAAGGAAAAACATCAGAAAGCCCAAAACCATTATGACAATTGAACCCTAAAAAGTGAAAACGATCAAAATACTTTCGGCTAAACAAAATCAACCAAAAGATATCTGCAAAAGCACTCAAGAGTAAAAGTTCTCCGACAAATTTCTTTCTCAACATCATCACTTCCTCGATTCGTCCCTTTTCTTCTTTGACATTATTGAACTACGTTTTCCAAAATCACAAGTCCAGCTTGAAAGAGGTAAAACCAGAGAGAGACAGAAAAAAACGTTGTGAACACTTGGAATTTTTGATCGATGACCGCAAAATAAATATTAAGAAGAAGAAAGCTTACTGGACGAGTAAGTTAGGTGCCCCATCAGATAACGATACCCTAAACAAAAGATTCATACTGATCAGTTCTTATGCCCCTGCACTACTGTCCTTTAAGATTAATGTCTTTTAAGATCATCTTCATAATGATGGTAGTCTAATGATAGAAATATAAGGACTACAAACCTCAGGAGGGTTAAATTGTGCTCCAAGATTGCTGAGCTTCGCATGGGCTACAGCGTAATCCTTGAAGAATGCATCCTGATCTGCAGCATACTTCTCAGCATATACCTGCAATTGCATTGCAGTTTTCAGTTTTAAAGGAAATGATTCGGCAAGTTCATTAGTATGGATGTGTATTTTTAACCTCAGTGTCTTATTTTACCTTGAAAGAAGAATCTTCAAAGATGGCAGCATCAGTGGGTAGGACAAGGAGATCTTCTTCTCTCTTTTCCTTGATTTCCTGTTACAACAGTTATATTAATAACAGACATTAAAAAACGGAAAAATGAAGACTTTCATAACAAAGAGTGAAGAAAGAGTTAAGTTCTGAAACGCAACCGTGAAGTAAGAATTATCAAACTTCAGCCACTCGGGTGTCCATGACTGTCCTCCTGGTGCCCCAGGTCCCTCTTTCTATAATGCAAAGAATAACACATGTAAGAACTAAACATTCAAAATGTACTCCATTTACGTTTTGCAGTACCATATCTTACAATACATTTAAGAACTGGATTATACCGTGTACTTCGTCTCTGGCTTCCCCCACCCGCTACGTTCTGGCCTAGATCTTCCCAAGGTGTGAGCACCAGATAATGCAACAATATCCTGCAGTCACAAAAGCCTTTCGATATAGATCATTCTCTTTTATTAATTGATATTTCATAACTCAATAAAAAAATTCGACGGCAATCACCTTGTCATCTAGTCCCATTCTGTAAAAAACTTCTCTGAGATGATTAGCAGGTGAAGGAGGACCGGCATCTATAGAACAAACATACAGCATCTGTAATTAGTAAAACTTAGGTATACTGATGTAACCAATGAACATCCACCAACGCTGGAAATAAAGACACTATATAAACCTGGGAGCCTTCCTTCTTCAGGACAATCCTCAGGACCAGATGCATCAACTCTTCCATATTTCATAGGTATTTTAGGTCCTCCAGCTTCCTGAAATATTCCGAAAAAACTTTATAGTAAATGTTTTCAAAACCACTAGAAACTAGGTTACAGAATTATCAACCTCACCTCAATAGCAGTAGCACTAGCCAATTGGAATAAGTCAGCATAAGTGATCCCAGAGTATTTTTCTTTGATATCCTTAATCAAGTTTAAAGCATTCACAAGACCTAATAATAAAAGCAACAAACAAAGCTTATAAGCAAATAAACGAAACAAACAAGTGTAAAAAGATGCTAACTAACACATATGGTATCAAGTGATATTTACCAGCATTAGCAGCATGCTTAAGCTCAATATCGAATCTGAGACTTCCATTAGCTCCACCTCTTTGTGGCCATTCTTTGATGTTCTTGTTGTACGTACCAGCATCATGCCACCCTAATCGAACCTTTGATTCAATCACAGCACAGACATAAAGATCAAAATCAATTAAACGTAGCAATTTCTTAGGAATCAGAGAAGTTTTTTTTTTTTTTTTTTAACGCACCAAAATTGGATGGCAGAATTTGGAGTTGAGAAGCTCTTTGATGTCTTCTCTAGCATTCTTCAACTGATCAGGATCCGAAGAAGCTGAACATTTCGTAGCGGCGGTGGAGCTAAAGCTCCGATTCACCGACGCAACTCGACATCTCTTCTGAAATTCAACAGATATGAATCAAATTAAGTCGTAAGATTATAGAATATGACTAAATCAGGCTACGATTTTGAAGAGAGAGAGAGTGAAAGCATACCTGAGAGAAGGATGAAGAAGAGAGAAG
Organism: Camelina sativa; assembly: GCF_000633955.1. Taxonomy (NCBI): domain Eukaryota; kingdom Viridiplantae; phylum Streptophyta; class Magnoliopsida; order Brassicales; family Brassicaceae; genus Camelina; species Camelina sativa. The sequence continues at coordinate 14,387,149 of NC_025692.1, read as the reverse complement.
TGGAGAAGAGACGAGGGATCTGGCGAATGAGAGGGAAGTAGAAGCGGAGAGAGTGAGTGTAGATCTGGAGGAGGAGTAGCGGAGGAGACGAGAAGCAGCGGTGGTAGTGCGGAGAGAAGAAGACATGGTTGTGGTGGATTTGGGAGGAGGAGAAAGGAGGAAGCTGCCGTTGTTGAGTGTGAGAGACACACGCCCTGCCATTTTGGGGGTATAACAGTAATTTTGGTTTTGGAAGAGTCGGCTGAGATTAGCGGCAATGGATACGGCCACGCCGATAAGGGTTTTTGTGTTAAATTAGGTTCACCAACCCACTAAATGCAATGCACATTGTTTTATTTCTTCTTTAAGAGTTAATTAGGTAGATGATTAGGAGATACTGTATTAGCTATGAGACTTCACTGATCATATGGATAAAATATAGACAAAAATCAAAACCATAAACAAAGCTTGGTTGACAGTAATCTGAGATCTTAGGTTTTAATAAAATGATTTTTTTTTTGTGAAAAAAAAACAGATGTCTATCATATATTATAAATCGATTTAAGGACTTATGTGTTTGACGTTACTGTTTTACTAACTGAGATTTAAGAAAAAAAAACCCCGTGGGTACCATAGTTTTATAGGGTAAACCCGAGTAATACTTTATTAATTTGGGTACCTATCCAATTTAAACCCATATTTTTTTGTTACAGAAAACAGGTCCCTAAACTTGATTTTAAAGACGGGTCCCGGGTACCCAATGGGTTTTAACCCATCTTTAACATCCTTAGTCTTCAGTTTATTCGGTTAGTTTGGTTCTTTGGTTCTTTTAAGTTTTGAAAATATTGTCGAAATTAACTGCCAAAAATTTCGGTTCGATTTCTCTCGCAATTTCTTTTTTAAATTTGAAAACCCAAATTTTGATTTTTTTTAAAAAAAAAAATCTGATTTTTCCATTATTTTGAGATAATTTTGGTTAGATTGAGGTAGTTCGGTTCGATTTGGTTTGGTTATTAACAAAAAGTTGTTTAGGTTTTTTTGTAAAACCAGTTTAATTGTGGTATACTATTATGGTTTAAAATAATATATATTTATTAGTATTACTTAATTTCAAATATTGTCGATCACTTGATGATTCATAACCTAAACCTAACCGACCAACCAGGATTCGCTTCGGTTAGTTATTACAGCTCTAAGATAATCTCCTATATAATAAAATGGAAGTACGTTAAATATAAGTTGGTTACAAGATAAGTTATACATTAAATATAGGTTGGTTACAAAAAAAATGTTACAAATTAATTGGTCAATTTGTGGGCTATATGAATACACTTCAAAATATCACAAAGAATCTTTCACCAAATTAACAATAAACTGGTCATAAAATTAATAGCACAGGTCATATTAAAAAACTTTCACCAAACATGTTCAAAAATTAAAATAAAAACAAACAACAAACATAACCATTTCTGATACATAAAATTACAAAATTAACAATATAAAAACTACAAAATAAGTATTTTTTTTTAAGTCATCATATTTAGCATATGATTTTATTGCATACTGTTTTATTAAAAAAAATTTAATAAGAGTTCTAGTTGTACCGAAATAATCTCAGTTGTACATATAAAATCCAGTTGTACCTATGAGATCCATCTGATTTATAAATAATCCGTCTCACACTACATCATGCACAAAGATACTACTATGTATGGTAGGGAATTCAATTTTCAATTCAGAAATAAGTTTCATTCATGTGAAATCTTTGGTGTCTTCCTGAGCTTTTGCAGTACCAAGTTTCTTTTCACAAACTCTAAATTTACAATCAATTTTTTTGATAGTTTTTAATTTTGACTATGTGTGTTTGATTGTCAAGGAGGATGCAAAATATGATGAAAATTGATTAAGATTGTGAAAAAAGGGAGAAGATTTTGGAGAAGTAGAACCAAGAGAAAATAAGAGCAAATAGGAGAAAAAGAGAGAGAGATGAAGTTTTTTGGGTTTTAGATCTGTATAAAATAAAACCAGACTAAAGTAAGTTGTAGATCCATTGATAACTGGATTTGGGTGGAGGATCCGAAAAAGTAGTGGTTGAGTCAGTAAATATTGACAAGTCTTAAGGATTATAAGGTAGTTTCGTAATTTTATGATTAAAAAAAACAGAAAATAAAATAAATATGATAAGGAAGAGATTTGAGAAATGATTTTTTGGTGAAAGGATACAAAAGAATTAAATCTTAAAAAAAACATATCAAACGGTTAGGGTAAGGTACTATTTTCAGTAAATATATTTGAAAATGGGCAGTTGTATACACATATGACATAACGAAATAATATGTTAACGAAGTTATCAACATTTGGCAAATTTACTCAAAAGAAAAGCTGAAAATTATGATTCATGACAAGATCCATGTATAAATCTCCAAGATGCAATATAGAACTACAGTTATACAAATTCTGTGATAGAAAATTCTGAAAGAAATTTTCTTTTAAAAAATGACGTCGAATTAAAACTGAGAACTTCAAACTCAAAGACATATGGTAAGAGGTTTACCAAAGACATATTCTTCTCGGCTTTTTCTTTACATTTAGACAAAATCAGCATAAACTAGTTTGACTTATTAAACAATATAATTTCTCTAGTTAGATGCTTTCATAAACTAGTTTGACTTATTAAACAATATAGTTTCTCTAGTTATACGCTTTCATAAACTTCTGTAAACAAATATTCTAGTTGTTGCAATGTGTGCTATATATAAACTACCTTCTTTAGATTACAATTCATTCAATAACAGATCGGTTTCGAAGTAAGAATCATACTAACAAAAGCTAAGTCTAGAACAAGAGCACACGAATTCAATCAACATGGCCAATCCTAGTAATTGGCCATCTCTTCTTATGTTGGTTCTGGCCTTGTACGCCATTGCTGCTCATACAAGTGCTCAGTACACATACTCTCCACCATCACCACCACCATACGTCTACAATTATCCATCACCACCTCCTCCTTACGTATATAACTCTCCACCATATACTCCATATGTTTACAAGTCTCCACCACCCCCACCTTACGTCTATAGCTCCCCACCACCTCCTCCATATATTTACAAGTCCCCACCACCACCTCCTTATGTCTACAGCTCCCCACCACCTCCCCCATATGTTTACAAGTCTCCACCACCCCCGCCTTACGTCTATAGCTCCCCACCAAGTCCTCCATATGTTTACAAGTCCCCACCACCACCTCCTTACGTCTACAGCTCCCCACCACCTCCTCCATATGTTTACAAGTCTCCACCACCCCCGCCTTACGTCTATAGCTCCCCACCAAGTCCTCCATATGTTTACAAGTCCCCACCACCACCTCCTTACGTCTACAGCTCCCCACCACCTCCTCCAAATTTTTACAAGTCTCCACCACCTCCTCCTTATGTCTATAGCTCTCCACCACCACCTCCATATGTTTACAAGCCACCACCACCTCCTCCTTACGTCTATAGCTCTCCTCCATATGTTTACAAGCCACCACCACCTCCTCCTTACGTCTACAGTTCTCCTCCATATGTTTACAAGCCACCACCACCTCCTCCTTACGTCTACAGCTCTCCTCCATATGTTTACAAGCCACCACCTCCAAGCTACAGTTATAGCTCTCCCCCTCCTCCAAAATACTAAACAAACATATACATGATATATTCGTTTACCAGCCATCATATTCATGGAATTAAATATTTCCTTAATAAATTTTCATATATGAAATGTATTTCTTTGGTTACAACCAAGTGCATTTTTGTTGTTTGATTGCTTCGTTTGATGTTATTTTACTCACTAAAAATCCATGTACTTGTTGTCCATCTTTTATTGTCTAATAAACTCAATGAATTTTATTTTAACAGACTGAAATAAGTCTATTAATCTTCGGGCATCTCAAAGTTTTTCAACTATCATAGTTTATACATGAGATATATATAAACTCTCAAAGTTTCTCTCAACTATAGATTTAAAAACTTTTTCACTCATAAGAAAACAAAGGAAATGTAGCGATAACCTATGTTTCCAAGGAATGTTGATTAGGTTTTAAATAATGAGATTACTTCTTCATACAAGCAATAACCTATATTTTGTTATTTTTATAATACTTAAGTAAATACGATGATATCTCTTATAATCATAATCATAATCATAATAAGAATAATATCTAAGCTAGAAAAAACTACAATTCGTCTACTTTTTAACCTAATTCTAGTCCAAAAAGGTGGTGACAAAAACAAATTAATTAAGTAGGCAGATTTAAATACTATCTTTTTATATCCTAAAATTAGGAAGTTGTATATGTCCCTATAACGACATAAAATGTTACAAAAAAAATCGTTTTCTATATAGTTAAACGAAGAATATAATTAATTGTTACTAAAAAGATATTGACAGTAAACCATGTGAATTGTCATTATATACCTAGTTAGATCAAAGTTATTTCTATCTTTCAAATTAATTATAAAGAAAATTAGAAAAATATATACCATGACATATCCATATTTCAAAATTACAAGATGTAATATAGAACTCCCTAGGATGAAACTCTGATGGAGGCTGATGACAGGTAAGAGGCGACATGAATTGAAGGTGATGATGCACAAGTGGATTGCGAGTGACGGCAAGTGATGTTCGAGAGAAAAAAGCAATGATTCGATGGTGAGAAGTGTTAGATGGTTATATGGATTTAAAAATAAAGCGAAGAGTTTCTTAATCACAAAGTGTTTAGAAACTCGGAATCATGAACGCATTCACGAGTTCGGATTGAGAGAAGAAAGATTCAACAATACTTGTTACATAAAACTTATTCTCTACCAAACCAGGAGGCGTCGCTTTTGGGTTTTATAATCAACCCTAAGGCTCGACACTCCAAAGAACAGGAAGTTCAAAATAAAACAACAAGGCAGGTAAAGGAAATAAGAAAAACAACGAAGCGTCTAGGTGATCTGTAGTAGTACAGAAGTCACTTGTATTAGTACA
>NC_025692.1:14347595-14380676 GCF_000633955.1 Camelina sativa | reverse complement strand
TTGAAGACTTGGATCCTCGGTAGATTGAATGACCCGTCAGCTATGAGTGCATGAGCTTCCTTGGCCATCTCCTTAGCTCTTGAACGAGTGATCCTTCCCACGATCTCCGGTTTCTCTGCAGCTTCTGTCTCCTTGCTGGCCACGATCATATCATCCTCCCCCTCTTCAAAAGGATTTGTCCTCAAGGTTTCTCTGCAGCAAGTCAGAAACATTGAATGTTGAAGATATATTATACTTACCTTGAAGATCAATCTGGTAGGCGTTGTCGTTGATCTTCTTGATGACTTCAAATGGACCATCAGCTCGTGGTAGAAGCTTGCTTTTCCTCTCTTATGGGAACCTATCCTTGCGTAGATGAATCCACACCAAGTCTCCTTCTTCGAAAACGATCTCCTTTCTGCCCTTGTTCGCATGTTTCTCGTACTGCTTGGTTCTTTTCTCTATGTTCTCCTTAGCTTTAGCATGTATCCTCCTGACCTGTTCAGCCTTTTCTTTGCCATCAAAGCTACACTTCACACTTAAAGGTAAAGGAATCAAGTCTAGAGGTGATTGTGGATTAAAACCATAAACAATTTCAAAAGGAGAGAATAGAGTAGCAGAATGCTTAGCGTGATTATATGCGAACTCTACGTGTGGTAAACATTCTTCCCATGACTTGAGATTGCTTTTCACTAAGGTCCTGAGGAGTGTAGATAGCGTCCTGTTCACCACTTCGGTTTGCCCATCTGTTTGCGGATGACATGTGGTTGAGAATGATAGCTTGGTTCCGAGTTTAGCCCATAGCGTTCTCCAGAAGTGTCCTAGAAACTTAGTATCTCGGTCTGAAACGATTACTTGAGGTATTCCATGCAGACGTACTACTTCCCTGAAAAACAAGTTAGCTACAATAACAGCATCATCCGTCTTGTGACTGGCAATGAAGTGAGCCATTTTGCTAAACCTGTCAACCACAACGAAAATCGAATCTCTACCATTTCTGGTTCGAGGTAAGCCAAGAACAAAATCCATAGAAATATGAGTCCAAGGTTGAGAAGGGATAGGGAGAGGAGTGTACAAGCCGTTGGGCTGTACTTTACCCTTGGCCATTTTGCAGATATGGCACCTAGAACAGACTTTCTCAACGTCTTTCTTCATTTGAGGCCAATAGAAGTGTTCTTGCAGTCCAAGTAGAGTCTTTGACACTCCGAAATGTCCAGCTAGTCCACCTCCGTGAGCTTCTCTAATCAACAGTTCCCTTATGGATCCTCTTGGTATGCACAATCGATCCTTATAAAATAGATATCCATCCTGCCTATAGTAGTTTTCAAAAGCAAACTTATGGCATTTGCCATAGCTCTCAGCAAAATCGATGTCAGTCTCATAAAGTTCTACTATTTTATCAAAACCTTCAAGCTTAGAAGACAAGGTAGAAACGAGAGTGTACCTCCTGGATAATGCATCTGCGACTACATTATCCTTACCTTTCTTGTATTTAACCGTGTAGGGAAAAGTCTCTATGAACTCCATCCATCTGGCATGTCTCTTGTTGAGCTTCTGTTGTCCTTTGAGATGCTTCAAGGACTCATGATCAGTATGAATAACGAACTCCTTTGGCCACAGGTAATGCTGCCACGTTTGAAGAGCCCGAACCAAGGCGTACAGCTCCTTGTCATATGTAGGATAGTTTAGCGTCGATCCTCCTAGCTTCTCACTGAAGTAAGCTACTGGCTTCCTATCCTGCATCAAAACAGCACCTATACCCACTCCGGAGGCATCACATTCAATCTCAAAAGTTTTCATAAAATCAGGAAGTAAGAGAATAGGGGCAGTGATAAGCTTCTCTTTTAAGGCTGAAAACGCCTTCTCTTGTGCTTCCTCCCATCTGAATCCTACATCCTTCTTGATAACTTCTGTAAGTGGCGCTGCAATAGTACTGAAGTCTTGGACAAATCGCCTGTAGAATCCTGCTAGTCCATGAAAGCTCCTGACTTCTGCCACGTTTTTGGGTGTTGGCCACTACTTAATAGCCTTGACCTTCTCATCGTCCACTCTAACTCCTTCTGCACTGACAACAAAGCCTAGAAAGACAACCTCAGTAGTACAGAACGAACATTTAGAAAAATTAGCAAAGAGGGATTGAGAACGAAGAACATTTAGAACTTGGCGGATGTGTTCTAAGTGTTCTTCTAGACCTTTGCTGTAGATGAGGATGTCGTCGAAGTACACAACCACGAAGACGCCAATGAAAGGTCTGAGAGCATGATTCATTAAACGCATGAAGGTGCTAGGAGCATTGGTGAGACCAAACGGCATGACTAGCCATTCGTAGAGCCCTTGCTTGGTCTTGAAAGCTGTTTTCCATTCATCTCCTTCCTTCATTCTGATCTGATGATACCCACTCTTCAAATCGATCTTTGAGAAGACTGTTGACCCACATAGCTCGTCCAGCATGTCATCTAATCTTGGGATCGGATGTCTGTACTTCACTGTGATATTGTTAATAGCTCTGCAGTCAACACACATCCTCCATGAACCATCTTTCTTTGGTACGAGCAAGACTGGTACTGCGCATGGACTGAGGTTCTCTCTGATGTGTCCCTTGTACATCAACTCTTCTACTTGTTTCTGCAGCTCTTTAGTCTCTACAGGATTGGTTCTGTAAGCTGGTCTGTTCGGTAGAGCTGAACCTGGTACCAAATCGATCTGATGCTCTATCCCACGTATTGGAGGCAAGCCTGGAGGTATCTCTTCTGGAAATACATCCTTGTACTCCTCTATAATCTCTATCATCTCGCGTGGAAGCTCTTCTGCTGGCTTGGTACTAGCGAGTGTCTCTTTGTAGACAAACATGAATGTGGTCATCTCTGGGTCAAATAGCTTATTGAACTCGCTGTGATTGATGTACAGGCTGTGAGACACTTTCTCTGTATCCTTGCGGTTCATGTGAAGCTGATCCTTGTAGATCTCGCTGGGTGTAAGTGGTAGAAGAGTGACCTTGCGTCCTTTGAACTCAAATGACTGCCTGTTGGTGTAGCCATCATGAAACACTCTTCTGTCAAACTGCCATGGTCTTCCCAAAAGAATATGACTGGACTTCATCGGAATCACATCACAAAGCAGCTCATCTTCATACTTCCCAATTGTGAGTTTCACTACCACTTGCTGCGAAACTGTTAAAGCTCCTTTGTTATTCAACCACTGTAGCTGATAAGGTCTTGGATGTGAAGTGGTCTTGAGATTAAGCTTCTGTACCATCTCTTCACTAGCAGCATTAGTACAGCTACCACCATCAACGATCAAGGTGCAGACCTTGTCTTGAACCATACACCGGGTGTGGAAGAGATTCTCACGCTGCCCTCGATCATCTGGATGAGTCTGAACACTTAAAGCTCTGCGTGCTACTAACATCTCTCCCATGACTGCTGGTTCACCTTCTTCACCTAAATCAGACTCTGGTTCACTCTCTGAACTGTCTACAGGCACAATCTCTCCTCCTTCTTGAAGAAGAAACATCTTCTTGTTAGGACAGTCTCTGGAATAATGCCCCATCCCTTGGCATTTGAAACACCTGATATGACTTGTAGAGGTGCTACTCTTGGGCTTGAAATCGATCTTAACTTCCTCTTTGACTGTGGCTGTCGCGGGTTTGCTGTCCTTGGTGAAGGCGGGTTTACTGAACTCTCTTGGCTTGGGAATGTTAGGCGTAAACGTTGACCTCACTCCCTTTCTCTTGATCTGTGATTCAATTAGCTCTGCCTTATGTACCATTTCTTGCACATCTTCATAGTTCTGCAGCTCTATCTTGTCTTGAATCTCTCTGTTCAAACCTCCAAGAAACCTAGACATAACCATGTCTTCACTTTCTCTCAGATCAGCCCTGATCATAAGCGTTTCCAGCTCCTGATAGTAGTCTCTTACAGACTTAGTGCCTTGAGTGAGACGCCTCAGCTTGTTAAGAATCTCTCTCTGGTAGTGTGTAGGCACAAACTTCTTTCTCATCTGCGTGACTAACTGTTCCCATGTAGTGATAGCAGGCTCTCTCTGTCGATGTCTAGTGAGTCCCAACTGCTCCCACCACAACAAAGCATAGCCATTGAATTCAGATATGGCTATCTTCACCTTGTTCAACTCATAGGTACCTTGAACTTGAAAGTTCGACTCCATCTTCCTTTCCCAGTCTAGATAAGTCTCTGGATCATTGGTACCATGGAACGAAGGATACTGAATCTTGAGATGATTCAGCTGCTGCCTCAAAGGATCATAATCCCTGCCGTGATCTCTGTTTCTGTTTCTCCTCATTGTCTCTTGGCTATGATCTGAGGCTTCCTCTTCTTCTGAATACTCTCTATCTGTATCAAAGTATATTCGATGCCCAGCTACTTGTTCAGCTCGTCGTGGGCGTGTAGGATCTCTACCAGTTCTTCGATGCTCTCTTTCTGTGCTTTGAGTGTTTCTTCTCTGATTGAAACAAGTCTCTCTTCCCCCAGTAGGTGACTCAGCTGTTCTGATTCGTGTATGTTTGGAAGAAGCTCCCACGTGTGCCTTTCCTTTAGCTAAGCGGAGAGCCTCAATAGGACTCGGCGGTTCTGAAGAACTCTGATCTGAAGCGCTAGTTACTTGAGCTATATCTTTGATCTGCTTCTCAAACTTATTATTGAGCTGCTCCATCTGTTGCTGGAACTGAGTAGACATTGTCTTGTTTACTTTTGTTATTTGCTTAGCCATGGCTTGGTACAAAGCTTCCATAGCTTCTGGAGAAAGCTCCATTGTACCTGCAAAATAAAGAAGAAAACTCAAAGTAAAACGTTCCTTGAGTGAAAGAACAAAATAAACTCTAAGACTCGTAATCTAGACACGAACGAACAACAAAAAAACAAATCCTAAAACTAAACAAGACTCACAACGAAAGCTAAAAACAGCAGAGACTAACACAACAAAAGAATTTAATCAAATGAACAAAATCAAAACAACACAAAACGAGACTAGGGTTTAGAATCGCTCAGCCTTTGGCACAGAGTTGGCTCTGATACCACATAATACGAACTCCCTAGGATGAAACTCTGATGGAGGCTGATGACAGGTAAGAGGCGACGTGAATTGAAGGTGATGATGCACAAGTGGATTGCGAGTGACGGCAGGTGATGTTCGAGAGAGAAAAGCAATGATTCGATGGTGAGAAGTGTTAGATGGTTATATGGATTCAAAAATAAAGTGAAGAGTTTCTTAATCACAAAGTGTTTAGAAACTCGGAATCATGAACGCATTCACGAGTTCGGATTGAGAGAAGAAAGATTCAACAATACTTGTTACATAAAACTTCTTCGCTACCAAACAAGGAGGCGTCGCTTTTGGGTTTTATAATCAACCCTAAGGCTCGACACTCCAAACAACAGGAAGTTCAAAATAAAACAACAAGGCGTGTAAAGGAAATAAGAAAACAACGAAGCGTCTAGGTGATCTGTAGTAGTACAGAAGTCACTTGTATTAGTACAGAAGTCATGGTGATTGTACATTATTCCCCATTGCTAATGACTTCTAGATAACTCGACGTAGTGATCCATTTGCCTCATTAAAAACCATACCGAGAAAACCCATTGGGACAAAACTCAGCTATGGGAAAAAGAGTACAAACTTCACACCTAAGTTATCTAGTTATCATTACCGGGTGAAGTCTTCAGGGTGGATATGTTGAAGACTTGGATCCTCGGTAGATTGAATGACCCGTCAGCTATGAGTGCATGAGCTTCCTTGGCCATCTCCTTAGCTCTTGAACGAGTGATCCTTCCCACGATCTCCAGTTTTTCTGCAGGTTCTGTCTCTTTGCTGGCCACGATCATATCACTGTCCGCAGCTGGCAACACAGGGACAGAAACGGGTAAGCGAGGTGTTCTCGTTGCCACCACTGCCAAAGCGACCAGCGATTATGCCTAGGGTGTACTCGATCGCGGACGGCCAGGTGGAAGCGAGCACTTTGCCACTTGCCTTAGTGAAATTTTTTAGTGAAAAATTGTGTGTGTGTGTGGATAGGTTCTTAGCAAGCAGGATTTGTGTAGGGACCATACCCATGGGTGGTGTGGAAACTGATGTGATGTTTGATACCGGATCTACACATTGTTTTGTGTGCCTGGAGATGATTGGGAAAGGAGGAGTTCATAAAGAACACGGAGATCATTTTCGGTTGGTACAAACGGTTAGTGGTCAAGTGATGATGACCTATGGAGTGGTCAGGAACATCTCTGTCATGATGTGCGGTATGGACATGCAGGCAGATTTGGTCATATGCCGAGTGAAATCACACGATATGATCTTGGGCATGGATTGGCTCGGAAAACACATAGCCCACTTGGACTGCCACCGTGGGTGAGTTCTCTTTGAGACCGCTAAAGGAATGTTGGAATATCAGAGCATTAAGCTGATTTCAGGGAGTCTGTTAGTGTCGGCAGTTCTAGCTTAATAGATTATCAAAAACGGGTGTGAGGCTTACATAGCTTCGATAACAATAGAGGAAGTAGGAACTGACATGTGACTCCAGGACATACCAGTGGTAAGAGAGTTTGAGAGCATGTTCGAACAACTATGCAGACTACAACCTGTAACACCCCCTAACCGTCCCTATGGCCGGACAAACCGTGGACCGGCCCGGAGGTCGTCACATAGAGGACAGCTGCCCGCGATCCGGCAAAGGTTCCACCAACGAATTAGGTTCCTTAGCCAGTTCACTGGCAGTCGCCTACCCGTGACGTACGTACCCTAGGCTTTTCAACCCTTGGTACGCACAAGACGTTGTGGTGGCCCGGACTAGGCTATGTACCATTTCCACTTGTCCGAATATATACGAAAATATCTCGATTTATTACTTATGTATAATGTTTACATTTCAAAACAAAAAATACTAAAGTAAAATTGGATCCATTTTGAAGAAAACATGTGAAGGAAAATAGGATTTTCTTTAGTAAAAACACAACATGAAACATCCTATCCGGTTTCCTAGCTGCCCAAGTCTACCCACTTAGTCTTCCCTGCAAGACAAAAACATTATTGGAAAGGAATGAGTAATCTAAGATTACTCAGTGAGTTGGGTACACCTCTATCATGCTTTTCTCCCCACCCAACTACCCCAAACAACAAAAACAAACACGCAATGCGGAAGCTTTGACCAACAGGCAAACAAACATGCAAACAAGACTAGAAATGACCAAGACCCTTGACACTTCTAGACACTTAGCCACCAAAGGCAATCATAACACAACTCCCAAAACTCAAAGGGTAATAGTACAAGTAATGTAACAAGAAAACTTGTACACACTAGACTTTCCACACATACACATCCTAGGGCCCGATGATCTTCTGTCCCATTTCCTCATACCCACTCCGCGTTGAAACCACAAAGATTACCAACCGGTTCACCACATAAGTGCATCATCATGTAATAGATTGGGCACGAATGTCCTTGCCACGAGACCGCGAAGGTTCCCTCGCCGGACCATCTCATTCTCTTTAGGGACATAAGTCGTTTACTAGTCCAACATGACGTATGTGAACTAGCTAGACAAGTACTAAATTCTAAGCCTACTGACACAAAGAATTAGTACTTAAATTTTACAAACAATTATTTCAAGCAAGAATCAAGCAATGCATGCAAGAAAATCAAGCAAGAAATTCACCAAAAATTTTTAAGAAGCAAGAAATAAATATTCAAGCAACTTAAGATAAATCTACATGCATGCAATCGATTTTAAACACAAGAAAATATTGTGCATAAATTCTTAAATACTTTTCTTTAACATGCATGTGCTACTCACAAATTTTTCCTCCCTTTTTAACATGCATGCAAGCCATTTTTAACCCAAAATTATGCAAGAAAAATATTGCATGTTTAACTCATCAAATCACCTCATTTGTATTCTTTTTAATCAGTTTAATTTCTTAAAGTTTTGCATGCATATTCATCCATTTCGGATTTGATCATGCATGCAACCTCAACCATCATTTTTATGCAAACAATAATTTTTCTTCTCAAGATCTCATCTAGATCTGACTTCACTCCCATCTTTTTAAGCATTCATGTTCATTTTAATCCACTTTAAGACCACATGCACTTAAATGAATGAATGATAGTCTACTCTTAGATCTTAGCTTAGTTGACATGCAAATCTAACAAGAAGAACATGCAACGAACAAACAAACAAAGAGAGATACATGAGCTACAAAGCTCATGCATCCTCCAACACACACAAAACCGCAACTCACAGTGATTTAGGCAGAGATTCGATTGAGTCAAGCTCCACCACACCGCAAATCCGACAGCACTTCGCCTCTTCTTCAGTCTCTAGCTCCGGCAAACTCTCTCTCTCTCTCTTCCTCCTCTTGATTGGAAAAGCTCTCAACTCTCTCTCAAAGCTCACTCGAAAATTGGACAGAATTTGGGCGTGTTTTATTTTTGGTGTTGGGTTGCAAATGAGGCAAAGGGGAAGTATTTATAGGGAAGTTTCATCCTCCATTGCATGCGACACATGGGAGAAGAGAAGCAACACTTGGCGAGGAGAGTGGAGCATGTGTCGCCACGTGTTGGCTGCGTAGCCAATCACGCGCGTGACGCCCACTCTCGCGAGTGCACAACACTCACTCGCCCAAGACTCTTGGCATTTCTACCTTATTTTATTTGCTTTGGCCAATCATATTAAAACATGTGGCAACGCAGAACTTATTCCCCCTCTCCTGTACGCATAGTGCCCACGGTTTGCATGGCTTGGCCACTGTCGGTACTATCCCTTTTATGTTTGTATGGTATGTGATATCCGACTGGGTACGGTCCTTGGATAGTTTTTCTCGACCTTACCTCCACAGTTTGGTTTTCTTATCAGACTTGTCTCCTTTACTCCATCCTTCCTCTTGTCCCGACGTACTTGGTACATACCATGAATTACCTGCGACAGTTCCTCGGTAAATTGGCTGGTTCATCGGTACACGGCCATGTTAATTCCTTCGTCCGTTCGTCGTCCTTTCTTGTTTCTATCGCGGTGGTTCCTCCATTTCCCGACTTATAGATTTTTCTCCATAACTTTCTTGGTCGTTCTCCTTTATTTTTCCTTTTCCTCCTTTCCATGTTCTTTCCGGGTCCTTTTTAGCAAAATTTTTCTCTGGGTCCATATCCTTTAATACGGGTCACTACACCACTGACACGTTTGGACCCATTCACCATTGAGCTATAACCGGGTACAGCCCGAATACCCAAAGCTCCGTACCGGATGGCACCAGCGGAGATGGCTGAATTAAAGAAACAGTTGGGTGGTCTTGGTATAGAAGGGGTTTTGTCAGACCAAGCAGTTGACCATGGGGTGCACCAGTCCTCTTTGTGAAGAAAAAGGATGGAACCTTTCGTCTTTGCATTGTTTACCGGGGACTGAATAAGGTAACAGTTAAGAATAAGTACCCATTGCCAAGGATAGATGAGTTGTTGGACCAACTCCGAGGAGCGACATACTTCTCAAAGATCGATTTGGCCTTTGGAAAAAAGAGATTGGGTTCTTAGGACATGTCGTGTCGGACAAAGGAGTGTCCGTCGACCAGGAAAAGATACGGTCCATAACAGAATGGCTTAGACCGCAAAATGCCTCAGAAATAAGAAGTTTCCTAAGACTGGCCGGGTACTATCGGCGTTTCATGAAAGGATTCGCAAGTATGGCCCAGCCACTGACCAAACTTACGGGAAAAGACGAACTGTATGTATGGTCGGCCGAGTGTGAGCAGAGTTTCTCGAAGTTAAAGGACATGCTTACGGGTGCTACGGTTTTAGCCTTACCTGAACCAGATGAACCGTACGTCGTGTACACGGACGCGCCCAGACGGGGAATAGGATGTGTGCTAATGCAGAACGGTAGAGTGATTGCTAATGCTTCACAACAGTTAAGGAAGCATAAAGCAAACTACCCAACCCACAACTTAGATATGGCGGCCGTAGTGTTTGCACTAAAAATTTGGTGATCCTACCTGTAAAGCCCCCGATCCGTTCACACAGCCGGACTAACCGCGGGCCGGCCCAAAGGACGTTACCCTTGATACCTACACGGCATTATGATAGCCCGGACTGATCCGTACCAGCTCCACTTGTCCGAATTACATATGAAAATAATCGATTTATTATATAGTATAATGTTTACATTTCATCAAATACAAATTAAAAACGTTGGATCCGACTCGAATGCGAAAACGAATGAACAAACAAAATATGGACTTTGCAACACAGCACGAAAACATCCTATCCGATCCATTAAACTCGATTCTACCCTCTTAAACCCATGCAAGAAAAAAAATTGTGGAGAAGGGTGAGTAATCTAGTATTACTCAGTAAGTTGGGCAACCTTCTAACATGCTATCCTCCTATAACATGCTATCTCAACCCATCCAACTACCCCAACTACCCCACAATCAAAGCACACAATGCGGAAGCACAAACAAGCAGGCAAACAAATACACACAATCAAGCAAGGAACAAACAAGACACGACTCGTCTAATCCTTGACTCTAACTTGGCCTCTACGCCACTTCACCCGCAATCACTGCCAAGGTGGAAAAGGTTAGCAGTGTATCAAGATCACTTGACCACCCTAGTCACCACACCGTCAGGGATCCATGCCGTGACCGATGCTACCAACTCACCCAGGGATATAACAATCAACCTAGGGAAAACAACTCCACAACCCAGGGCCCATTGATCCTCTGTTCCGACCCAACACTCTTCCGCGTTGATACCACAAAGGCAACAAACCGGACACCCCCCAAATTCCTCCGCGTTGTTACCCCAAGTAAACAACCGGGCATTCCATGCCGCATCGTCATGCGGTTCGGGCTAGTAGCTCGCTAGGCACCAAATCTGTCCTGCCATGAGATCCCTCTGGATTAGCTCACCGAACAGTTTCCACACATGTCAGGAACATAGATCAATCATCTTGCTATGAGCTGAGACGTTTAACTGGAGAACTAGCAAGGACATCACTTAACTCTAGGACTTAAGACTCCAAGAATTAAGCACAACCATACGACACCCAAACATGCTAGCGTCACACGCAAGAAACAATCAATCACCATAAACAAGGCTTAAACCGCAAGAAAACAATCAAGCAACATAAGAAAACAATAAACATGCATGCATCCTATATGCTCCCAACCCCAAAGTTTTAACCTCAAGTTAAATGTAAAATTTTGCATGCATCTTAACCCCCATATTTTTCACATGCATGCGGCTCTTTCCATCCCGGAGCTTCTCGCATGACTTAAAAACAACATTCCACGGTCTGATCACCCATCAACACCATGAGATTATATTTCTTTGGTTTTGGGTACACATGCGGCTCTTTCCTCCCCGAAGATTCTCGCATGGCCTCAACAACAACCATCTTTCACAATTTAGAGGTTAAGCTTTTCCCTTTTAAATTTTTGAATCCTAATACGGCTCTTTCCACACATGATATTCTCGTATGGACTCACCAAAAATAGTATCCCCTCCACTAGACTGATCTCCCATCAAGTCTAGGGATTTAACCTCTCCCAAAATTCATGCAAAAATTAAAATAAAATTTAACATGCATGACACACCCCCAAATTACTCGATTTTAAGTAACAAAAATCTTACTAATTTTTCCATCGATCCCCATGACCGAGAAAAACCCAAAATCGAACATGCAAGGCATTTCACTATTGCATGTGATTTTTAAAATTATTTTCCACTTTTGGAAAAATCTCAAAACCCCCAAAATCAATCATGAAAGGCATTTCACACTTGCATGAGAGTTTTTTAAAAACTATTCTTTCACCCCAAATTATTTAAAACCTTTCGATCTAGCATGCAAGGCATTTCACACTTGCATCTAGTCTAAGAAAAAGCAATTCTTCCCCATGAATGCCTAAAACCCCTAAAAAATCCCTCTTGTATTCATGAAACCTACCAGATCTATATGCAACAAGGAATAATGCAACACACAAGGGCCGATGCAATAGCTAGAGAGCTAACGCACCTCCCATCAACACATCCACAACTCACCTTGGCTTTGAAGACCTTTGGCTGATTGGGACTTCACCACACCACGCCGATCTGACAGCACTTCCCTTGATCTTTAGCTTCTCTCACCGCCGAGATCTCCTCCTCTTCTTCCCCTTCTCTCGAATATCTCTTGATTTTCTTCACAAAAGCTTGAGAGAAAGTTTTTGGCAAGGTTTTGGTGTTTGAGAGAGTTTTGGTCGAAATGAGAAGCCAAGGGGGGGATATATATAGCCCCTTTGGTCGACTCTTGACTTAGGCAAGTGGCAAATTTCTCTTGACACGTGTCAATTATTTTGTATGTACTCTCTCCACGCGCGCGTGCATCTCAAACGCTGGCGGAGAGAGCTTAATCATGTGACACGTGACGTCTCTCTCCCATTCACAGACTCTTCCGCTTTCCGCATCCTTCCGCGTCTCTCTTGCGTCCTAAACTCCTGCACTTGTCCGCAGAAACAACCCAATCGTCTGCAAGTCTACTTCCTCGGCAGTCCCCGGTCCTCCCGACCGTGACATCGATCTTTCGCGACTTTCTTCGGACCTCTCGTCTGTGACACTAGATTGTCTCATCCATCTTCGGACCTCCCATCCTATACGTGTGATCCATCTATCGTCCGTCGTACATTGACCTTTTGGTCGGTACGTGGCCTTTCTGATCCCATGGTCCGTTTTACGTCCTTTGTACCATTTTCCACGGCCATTACTTCCCTTTTTCCTTCCTTTGGTCCTTCCACCATCTTCCTTGATCATTCATCGTCTGATGAACCGGATGTCCCAACAGTTCACTTTCGTTCTTTGGCTCTGGACCCTTCCGCGACTTGGTAACTTGAAACACAAGTTACTTAGGGCGTTCTCGGAAATTTTCTTTTCTGTCTTTCCGAGACATCTTTACGTCCTTTGCACACGTTCTTCGTGTCTAGTACCTACTTCGTGATACAAGTCATTATATTCTACCCCCCTTAAAAGAATTCATCCTCGAATTCTAGCGTCTTGATCCCCTCTTTGTGATGTCCATGACTTCTCGTCAGTTGCGTCTTCCTTTGAATATCTCCATGACCACCGTCATAATTATCACCCGCTGTATTTATTACCAATACAACAATAGCTCGATTGACTTGCGTCATCAAAGCTTCTTCATCTCAAACATTTTTTTCTTCTGGATCCCTACTTCTCTAGGTTATGAGTTTCTTCTCCTCATAGCTTTACTCAACACATCACCTTCATGTCCGTTTTTCTCACTTTCCGGTACGTTTTGCTCTCACCTCTTAACTTAGAGCCTTTTTCTTAGTCGTTATCACGAATCCGTGCGAATTTTTTCACTCTTTTTCTCAAGCTGGTTCATAAGAACTTCCTTTGGTACTAGACTCTTTACATAGAGTTTAAGTGCTCGATCCATGATCTTCTTGCACCCTCTTTCTTGCCACATTATCTTCTTGCACCCTCTTTCTTGACTTAGTCGATTATCGAATAACACTAGTTCGCTATTTCAGTTTCTAAACCACTCTCTTGGTTTAACCTTTGCCTCTTGTCCCAACTTGCCTTAGCATTCTCTCTTTCCCAACATTGAATTGCCCTTCCCGGATCAATCGTTCGACCTTTTACATTTTGCCCCTTGCAATAATGTCTTCTCTCATTTTCTCTTTTTCCCAATTTGATTGTCCCTCCCGGATAAATCCTTCGCCCTTCTCTTAGAGATTGCCTTCGCGACAACTCTCTTTTCTCTCTTTTTCCTCTAATCCCATTCACTTAAACTCGGCTCAGCGTCTCCGAGTGTCCTCCCGATCACTCTCATGCTGTCTCGAGTTTGTCAGATCACGTTTCTATGGTGTTAGGTGAATCCTCAATCAAACATGCCAAAACAAAACAAGCTCAAACATTTGGTTAGTTATGAAATCTATACCAACATGCAAGCTACCACACACAACCGCAATCAAACAATCACACAAGGGGTTAGAAAGCAATCACACAACCACAACCAACAAGGCTACACTTAGCACTTTTTCCTTAACATCTTATACCAAAAGATAAAAGGGTTTAGCTTGCTACCAGGTTCAATATCTATTCCTCAAGACCTAGATAGAATATTACACACCAAAAGGATATAATTTCTAACCTTCCCCAAAAGGTTTCCACAACACCCTATAACATGGCTAACAGGTGCCTACGGTTCTCTCAAGAACTTACACATCCTACGGTTGCACTCGCATTGTTCAGGCGACAAGTCAGCACTTGGTTCAGTAGGCGGGTTCACAGAAGTCGAGGCTGCAGGCTCCGGAGCTTCACTCTCACTTGGTCCACCTTCATCCGTCCTCACGGGTCTGGTCCGACAGTTTGGTTGTTGACGCCCAAATGCACCACACTCCCAACACACTACCATATATCCCGGTCCTGGAGTGCACAAAGCGGCTCTCCAGCAATAGCGAGCTCGGTGACCACTCTCACCACACGCCGCACAATGGACCGTGTTCCTTATTTGCACTCGGGAAGGGTTAGTCACTCGCTTCCTGGCTTGTGCACGGGTTCTCACCATTCCCCTCCGTGGTCGTATCTCCTCACGTTCCAGAGGTCTGATGATATCACTCATCAGCCTAGTCCGCTTCTCACTCGGCTGTCCTTGTTCCAGTCGGACTATTTCCTTTCTCAGCCGGCCCTCCTCGGCTAACCTCTCAACTAACTCCATCATAGAGTCCTTGAGTTCTTGGACCATTCCTTCCACTATCTCATCCCTTGATTCTTCGTCAGGTACCATCTCTTGGTTTCCTCTTGGCTCACCATTAGCCTTATCTGCTTCACGTTTCTTGGTTATATCATTATCCTCTTCAGGTTCACCCCCGACTTCTATTGTACCACTTCTCGCGTTGGTATCCTCTTGATCTTGGCTCGGTTCATCCTCGGCCATAGGTACAGGGTCATCCTTTTGTTCTGCCTTGGCCATACCCTCTCGTTGACCTTCCGGCTCCGTCTCACTCAATCTCAATTGCATCATCAAGGCCTCGTTGTTGATTTCCACTTCTAGCAACATTGGATCCTATTGGCCCATCCTCCTTGCCGCATCTCTTTGGTTCTCAATGTTTGGAGCCTCCACACTCTGGTTTTGATCATCACGGTTTTGGTTTGCCCTCATCACTGGGTCAGAAACCGTCTCTCCTTGATCTGGAACTAACATTGGTACTGCCACGAGTTTGGGTCGTGTACCCTCTCCGGTTGATTCTCTTGGCCTCCTTTTTCGTTTCGACAATGAGGGTTGGTACGCCCTCCTCGTCACTGGACAACACTTCCACGACTTCCATGTACTCCTCCTGGTCACTATCACTTGAGCTAGAGTTCCCATCACCCTCAGCTACATTCTCACTAATATTGGCTTCACCGCCATCATTGAGTTCAGGTCCACCGTTGGTTTCATCTCCGATCGGCTCCTCACCATCAATCTCTCCCATGATCTCGGCCAACATGTTTGTAACTCGGTTTCTCATTCCTTCTCTTTCATCTTCCGGTACTGAATCCGGAACTGTCACTAACAAGCCACGTCCATCAATGGTGATTTGAATTTGGAGTGGCATCTCGGCCCACACTGCCGCTGCCTGGTAATCCCAACCATTGTTGACCTCCTCGTCATCTCCCAAACATTCGGAAGGATCAGTCTCAATAGACGGGTCCATTCCGTCACCATTATCCTCTCCACCATATATCCGGTAGATTCGGACTCAACACGTTGGTCCACCTCCTCCTCATAACCATCCAACAAACCACTAACACCCCAATAGTGCACACGGGTACTTTCCGACTCCGTCGAAAGATAGCCGTTATGTGACCTTGGCTCCTCCTGCCCTGAAATCTGTCCTCCTGAACCAATGCCACCATTCACGCTGCCTGAAGACATTTGCAACACCACCACCACAACAAGGTTACCACAAGTCAGTCTAAGGTATTCCTCAAAACTTAACAAGCATAATGAATCGATTTCTAAGTATTGTGTGCGACTCATTTACTCGATAAAACATTTGAAAAGCCCAAGTAGACACGGGTTTCTCAACCCGTTCTGATACCACCCGTTGTAATGCCTCCGATCCGTCCACACAGCCAGACTAACTGCGGGCCGGCCCGAAGGTCATCACAATCAGACAACTGTTAGCAATCCGGCCAAGGTTCCACAAACGAATTAGGTTCCCCGGCCAGTTCACTGGCAGCCATCTATCCACTACTTACATTCCCTAGGCTTTTCAACCCTTGGTACATACGCGGCATTATGCTGGCCCTGACTGATCTGTACCAGCTCCACTTGTCCGAATTACATATGAATATAATTGATTTATTATATAGTATAATGTTTACATTTCATTAAATACAAATTAAAAACGTTGGATCCAACTCGAATTCGAAAACGAATGAACAAAGAAAATATAGACTTTGCAACACAGCACGAAAATATCCTATTCGATCCATTAAACTCGATTCTACCCTCTTAAACCCCTGCAAGAAAAACAATTGTAGAGAAGGGTGAGTAATCTAGTATTACTCAGTGAGTTGGGCAACCCTCTAACATGCTATCCTCCTATAACATGCTATCTCAACCCATCCAACTACCCCCAACTACCCTACAATCAAAGCACGCAATGCGGAAGCGCAAACAAGCAGGCAAACAAACACACACAATCAAGCAAGGAACAAACAAGACAGGACTCGTCTAATCCTTGACTCTAACTTGACCTCTACGCCACTTCACCCGCAATCACTGCCAAGGTGGAAAAGGATAGCAGTGCATCAAGAACACTTGACCACCCTAGTCACCACACCGTCAGGCATCCATGCCGTGACCGATGCTACCAACTCACCCAGGGATATAACAATCAACCTAGGGAAATCAACTCCACAACCTAGGGCCCATCGATCCTCTGTTCCGACCCAACACTCTTCTGTGTTAATATCACAAAGGAAACCAACCGGAGACACCCCAAATTCCTCCGCGTTGTTACCCCCAAGTAAACAACCGGGCATTCCATGCCGCATCGTCATGCGGTTCGGGTTAGTAGCTAGCTAGGCACCGAATTTGTCCTGCCATAAGATCCCTCTGGATTAGTTCACCGAAAAGTTTCCACACATGTCAGGAACAAAGATCAATCATCTAGCTAAGAGCCGAGACGTTTAACTCGAGAACTAGCAAGGACATCACTTAACTCTAGGACTCAAGACTCCAAGAATTAAGCACAACCATACCACACCCAAACATGCTAGCGTCACACGCAAGAAACAATCAATCACAACACAAGACTTAAACCGCAAGAAAACAATCAAGCAACTTAAGAAAACAATAAACATGCATGCATCCTATATGCTCGCAACCCCAATGTTTTAACCTCAAGTTAAATGTAAAATTTTGCATGCATCTTAACCCCCATATTTTTCACATGCATGTGCCTCTTTTCATCCTGGAGATTCTCGCATGACTTAAAAACAACACTCCAATGGTCTGATTTCCCATCAACACCATGAGATTATATTTCTTTGGTTTTGGGTACACATGCGGCTCTTTCCTCCCCGGAGATTCTCGCATGACCTCACCAACATCCACCTTTCACAATTTAGAGGTTAAGCTTTTCCCTTTAAAATTTTTGGGTCCTCATACGGCTCTTTCCACACATGAGATTCTCGTATGGACTCACCAAAACTAATATCTCCTCCACTAGACTGATCTCCTATCAAGTCTAGGGATTTAACCTCTCCCAAAATTCATGCAAAAATTAAAATAAAATTTAACATGCATGACACACCCCCAAATTACTAATTTTTCCACCGATCCCCATGACCGAGAAAAAGCCAAAATCGAACATGCAAGGCATTTCACAATTGCATGTGATTTTTAAAATTATTTTCCACCCTTGGAAAAATCTCAAAACTCCCTAAATCAATCATGCAACTCAAAAATGCCTTGCATGAGATTGTTTTAAAAACTATTCTTTCACCCCAAATTATTTAAAACCTTTAGATCTAGCATGCAAGGCATTTCACACTTGCATCTAGTCTAAGAAAAAGCAATTCTCCCCCAAGAATGCCTAAAACCCCTTAAAAATCCCTCTTGTCTACATGCAATCTACCAGATCTACATGCAACAAGGAATAATGCAATACACAAGGGCTGATGCAAGAGCTAGAGAGCTAATCCACCTCCCATCAACACATCCACAACTCACCACGGCCATTACTTCCCTTTTTCCTTCCTTTGGTCCTTCCACCATCTTCCTTGATCATTCATCGTCCGATGAACCGGATGTCCCAACGGTTCACGTCCGTTCTTCGGCTCTGGACCCTTCCGCGACTTGGTAACTTTAAACACAAGTTTCTTAGGCCGTTCTCTGAAATTTTCTTTTCTTTGTCTTTCCAAGACATCTCCACGTCCTTTGCACACGTTCTTCGTGATACGGGTCATTACAACACCCCCGAACCATCCCTACGGCCGGACAAACCGCGGACCAGCCCGGAGGTCATCACGAGAGGACAACTGCCCGTGATCCGGTCGAGGTTCCACCAACGAATTAGGTTCCACAGCCAGTCCACTAGCAGCCGCCTACCCGCTACGTACGTACCCTATTC
The DNA here is from genome assembly GCF_000633955.1 of Camelina sativa. Lineage (NCBI taxonomy): Eukaryota > Viridiplantae > Streptophyta > Magnoliopsida > Brassicales > Brassicaceae > Camelina > Camelina sativa. The sequence continues at coordinate 14,362,073 of NC_025692.1, read as the reverse complement.
TTTTCAACCACTGTGGCGTTGTGCTGGCCCAGACTAGACCATGTACGATTTCCACTTGTCCGAATATACATGAAAATATTTTGATTTACTTAAGTATAATGTTACAAATCAAAACAAAAATACTCAAGTAAAACAGTTGGATCCATTTCGAAGAAAAACATGTTACAGGAAACATAGGATTTTAATTAGCAAATAACACAGCATAAAACATCCTATCCGGCTTCCGAGCTGCCCAACTCTACCCACTTAGTCTTCCCTGCAAGAAAAAAATTATTGGAAAGGAATGAGTAATCTAAGATTACTCAGTGAGTTGGGTAATTCTCTAATATGAAATCTCCCACCCAACTACCCCACTACAACACACAATCAAACACGCAAATGCGGAAGCGGTAACAAGCAGGCAAACATCACACACACAAACAAGACTAGAAATGACCAAGACTCTTGACACTTCTAGACTCATATCCACTACGGGTAATCACAATACCAACATAACCACACCCGCCAACCCTACAATGGGTATGAGTGCTAGTAATGCAACAAGACAGCTTGTACAAAACTAGACTTTCCACACACACACAACCTAGGGCCCTGTGAAATTCTGTTCCATCCCCTCACACCCACTCCGCGTTGAAACCACAAAGGTTACCAACCGGTTCATCACTTCATTGCATCGTCATGCAAAAAATTGGGCTAGTAGCTTGCTAAGCACCGAATGTCCTTGCTAGGAGACCGCAAATGTTCACTCGGCGGACCATCTTATCAATCTTTGGGGATAGAAATCATTTACTAGTCCAAATATAAAATTATGTGAACTAGCTAGACAAGTACTAAATTCTAAGTCTATTGATTTTATGTGCTAAATTCCACATTATAAATAGGTCTGGCACATTTCTTAAGCAAAAAACACATTTCTTAAGCAAAATACAAAAACCGTTGGGACCATCAAAATTCAAATAATACCCATTACCAACCCACGTTTTTGATTTACTCATCCATAAGTAATTGACCACATGGATATGTATACTTATGTGTATTGAGTTTTCCGTTTTGATGTCATGGATTGGTTGCACCGATATAGAGTACATCTGAATTGCCATCGGGGTAGAGTTGTGTTTGAGAGGCCCAGAGCAAGGAGTTGGTTTTATGAGGGAGTGAGGCCGACATCAGGGAGTCTGGTTATCTCAGCTATGCAGGCAGAGAAAATGATCTGAAAGGAGCGTGAAGCGTACTTGGCTACGATTTCGATGCCAGAGTCTGTGGGGCAGGTTGGTGTGGGTGAAATTCCTGTGGTTTGGGAGTTTAAGGATGTTTTCTAGTTGTTGCAGGGGTTACCACCATCTTGGTCTAATCCCTTCACGATTGAATTGGAACCAGGGACTACGCCATTTTATAAGGCACCCTACAGGATGGCTCCAGCAAAGATGGCAGAGCTGAAGAAGCAGTTGGAGGACTTGCTGGACAAGGGATTCATTCATCCTAGTACTTCACCGTGGGGAGCGCCGGTGTTGTTTGTTAAGAAGAAGGACAGAAGTATCTGCTTGTGTATAGATTATCGGGGTCTGAACCGAGTCACTGTGAAGAACAAGTACCCTCTCCCGCGGATTAATGAGTTGTTGGATCAGTTTAGGGGTACTACTTGGTTCTCCAAGATTGATTTGGCGTCAGGTTAGCACCGATAGATGAGGTAGATGTCGGGAAGAAAGCTTTCAGGAAGAGGTATGGGCACTATGAGTTTGTGGTGATGCCCTTTGGTTTGACCAATGCACCAGCTGCGTTTATTAGGTTAATGAACAGCGTATTCCAGAAGTTTCTGGATGAGTTTGTCATCATCTTCATCTATGACATCCTAGTGTATTCCAAGAGTCCTTAGGAGCACGAGATCCATATGAGAGCAACTCTGAAGAAGTTGCAGGAACAGAAGTTTGTTGCTAAGCTGAGCAAGTGCAGTTTATAGCAGAGGGAGATGGGTTTCTTGGGTCATACTGTTTCTACAGCAGGAGTGTCTGTAGGTCCAAAGAAGATTCAGGCCATCAGGGATTGGCCTAGATCGCGGAACGCCATAGAGAACAGGAGTTTTCTTGAGTTGGCATGGTACTACAGGAAGTTATGTGAGGGGTTTTGCAAGTATCGCACAGTCGATGATTAAGCTGACATGAAAGAATGTTTCCTTTTTGTGGTTGCCGGAGTGCGAGACGACTTTCGAGAGCCTGAAGCAGATGTTGACGAGTACACTAGTGTTGGCCTTGCTCGAGCAGGATAAGCAATATACGTGGTGTATACAGATGCTTTCAGAGTTGGTTTGGGATGTGTGCTGATGCAGGAGGGAAAGGTTATTGCCTATGCTTCGTGGCAGTTGCGGAAGCATGAGGGCAACTACCCTACCCATGACTTGGAGATGGCAGCTGTAGTTTTCGCTTTGAAGATTTGGAGATCTTATCTTTATGACGGAAAGGTACAGGTGTACAGATCATAAGAGTCTGAAGTATATCTTCACTAATCCTGAGTTGAATTTGAGACAGAGGCGGTGGATTGAGTTAGTAGCAGATTCTGATCTGGATATAGCTTACCACCTCGGTAAAGCTAACTTGGTAGCAGAGGCTCTAAGCAGGAAGCAGGCGACGTCTGCTCAGGAGCAGGATATGGAGTCTCTGGTGAGTGAGATCCGAACTTTGAGGTTATGTGCTATCTCACAAGAGCCATTGGGATTGGAAGAAGTTGACAGAGCGGATCTACTGAGTAGAGTGCAGTTGGCTCAGGATATTGATGTGGGGCTGGTGAATGTCTCTAAGGCTGAGGGTTCAGAGTATCAGGTCTCTACTAATGGGACTATCCTGGTGCATGGTCAGGTTTGTGTGCCCAAGGATGAGGGCCTGAGGTAGTAGATTCTAAGAGAGTCTCATTAGAGCAAGTACTCTGTTTATCCTGGAGCGACCAAGATGTACCGTGATCTCAAACGGTATTATCACTAGGTCGGGATGAAGAGGGATGTCGCTATCTGGGTATCGAGGTGTGACAAATGCCAGCTAGTGAAACCTGAGAATCATGTGCTAGGAGGTCTGTTGCAGAGTTTACCCATTCCAGAGTGGAAGTGGGATATGATCACGATGGACTTTGTGGTTGGATTGGCTGTGTCGCGGACTATGGATGCTATCTGGGTGATTGTGGATCATCTGATCAAGTCTGCACATTTTCTGGCCATTAAAAAGACTGATGGAGCAGCAATTTTGGCTAAGACATATGTTAGGGAGATTGTGAGGTTGCATGGTATGCCTGTGAGCATAGTGTCAGATAGGGATTTCAAGTTCACTTCAGCGTTCTGGAGAGCGTTTCAGGCAGAGTTGGACACTAAGGTGCAAATGAGTACTTACCATCCTCAGACAGATGGGCAGTTAGAGAGGACGATTCAGACTCTGGAGGACTTGCTGAGGATATGTGTGCTGGATTGGGGTGGTCACTGGACCGATCACCTGAACCTGTTAGAGTTTGCTGACAACAACAGCTATCAGGCGAGTATTGGTATGGCTCATTATGAGGCGTTGTATGAGAGGCCATGTCGCACACCTCTATGCTGGACTCAGGTGGGGGAGAGGAGCATATTGGATACGGTTTTTGTTCATGAGACCACGGAGAAGATCCGAGGGCTCAAGCTGAACATGAGGGAGGCTCAGGATCGGCAGAGGAGTTATGCTGATCAGAGGAGAAAGGACATTGAGTTTCAGGTGGATGATAGAGTGTACCTCAAGATGGCCATGTTGCGGGGTCCGAACAGGCCTATCTCAGAGACTAAGTTGATTCCAAGGTACATGGGTACTTTCAAGATTGTGGAGCGGGTGGGATCGGTTGCATATAGGTTTGAGTTGCCTGAGGTTATGCATGCGTTCCACAAGGTCTTCCATGTGTCGATGCTGAGGAAGTGTCTTCAGAAGGATGACGAGGTGTTGACCATACTTAACTCTTGAGGCGAGACTGGTGAGGTTACTCGAGAGGTGGATCAAGGAACTTCGGCGGAAGAAAATTTCTTTGATGAGAGACCAGTGGGACTGCAATGGTGTGTTAGAGGAGACTTGGGAGCCATAGGCGCGGATGAAGGTAAGGTTCAAGAAGTGGTTCGAGAAGCAGGTCGAGGCTTGAACTTGCCTAATCTTGGTCCCAGTGTTGTGATGGTTTGAAGACCGTGGCTAGAGCGGATGGAGTATTTCAACCCATCTCTCTTGATATTTGGTCGCCTAAGGATGATATTTTTGAAAATCGTCCTATTTTTTTTTTGTTCTAAGATAAATAAAGAATAAGAAAACAAAAAAAATTATACAATAAGAAAAGGTCCATATAATGTACGATGGACATAAGATGATTGAGATACGAAGAGGACATAATAAAAAACATATCAAACGGTTCGGGTAAGGTACTATTTTCAGTACATATATTTGAAAAAGTGCAGTTGTATACACATATGACATAACGAAATAATATTTAACGAATTTATCAAACATTTAGCAAATTTACTCAAAAGAAAAGCTGAAAAATATGATTCATGACAACATCCATATAAAAATATCCAAGATGCAATATAGAACTAGAGTTATACAAATTCAGTGATAGAGAAATCTGAAAGAAATTTTCTTTTAAAAAATGACGTCGAATTAAAACTGACAACTTCAAACCCAAAGACATATGGTAAGAGGTTTACCAAAGACATATTCTTCTCGGCTTTTTCTTTACATTTAGACAAAATCAGCATAAACTAGTTTGACTTATTAAACAATATAATTTCTCTTGTTAGACGCTTTCATAAACTTCTGTAAACAAATATTCTAGTTGTCGCAATGTGTACTGTATATAAACTACCTTCTTTAGATTACAATTCATTCAATAACATATCGGTTTCGAAGTAAGAATCGTACTAACAAAAGCTAAGTGTAGAACAAGAGCACACGAATTCAATCAACATGGCCAATCCTAGTAATTGGCCATCTCTTCTTATGTTGGTCTTGGCCTTGTACGCCATTGCTGCTCATACAAGTGCTCAATACACATACTCTCCACCATCACCACCACCGTACGTCTACAATACTCCATCACCACCTCCTCCATACGTCTACAGCTCCCCACCACCTCCTCCATACGTTTACAAGTCTCCACCACCCCCGCCTTACGTCTATAGCTCCCCACCACCTCCTCCATATGTTTACAAGTCCCCACCACCACCTCCTTACGTCTACAGCTCCCCACCACCTCCTCCATATGTTTACAAGTCTCCACCACCTCCTCCTTATGTCTATAGCTCTCCACCACCACCTCCATATGTTTACAAGTCACCACCACCTCCTCCTTACGTCTACAGTTCTCCTCCATATGTTTACAAGCCACCACCACCTCCTCCTTACGTCTACAGCTCTCCTCCATATGTTTACAAGCCACCACCTCCTCCTTACACGTACAGCTCTCCTCCATATGTTTACACTTCACCGCCACCTCCAAGCTATAGTTATAGCTCTCCTCCTCCTCCAAAATACTAAACAAACATATACATGATATATTCGTTTATCAGCCATCATATTCATGGAATTAAATATTTCCTTACTAAACTTTCATATATGAGATGTATTTCTTTGGTTACAACCAAGTGCATTTTGTTGTTTGATTGCTTCGTTTGATGTTGTTTTACTCACTAAAAATCCATGTACTTGATGTCCATCTTTTATTGTCTAATGAACTCAATGAATTTTATTTTAACAGATTGAAATAAATCTATTAATCTTCGGGCATCTCAAAGTTTCTCAACTATCATAGTTTATACATGAGATATATATAAACTATCAAATTTTCTCTCAACTATGGATTTGAAAACTTTTTCACTAAAAGATCCATACTCATAAGAAAACAAAGAAAATGTAGCGATAACCTATGTTTCCAAGGAAAGTTGATTATGTTTAAAATAATGAGATTACTTCTTCATACAAGCAATAATTAACCTATATTTTTGTTATTTTTAGAATACTTAAGTAAATATAATGATATCTCTTATAATCATAATCATAATAAGAATAATATCTAAGCTAGAAAAACTACAATTCGTCCACTTTTAATCTAATTCTAGTCCAAAAAGATGGTGACAAAAACAAATTAATTAAGTAGGCAGATTTATATACTATATTTTTATATCCTAAAATTGGGAAGTTGTATACGTCCCTATAACGACATAAAATGTTACAGAAAAAATCGTTTTCTATATAGTTAAACGAAGAATATAATCAATTGTTGCTAAAAAAAATATTGACAGTAAACAATGTGAATTGTCATTATATACTTAGTTAGATCAAAGTTATTCATTCTTATCTTTCAAATTAATTATAAAGAAAATGAAAAAAAAAAAAGATACATACCATGACATATCCATATTTCAAAACTACAAGATGTAATATAGAACTAGCTAGTGTATCCAAATCTGAATTGAAAAGTTTGGAAAGAAATTTTATAGTTTAAATTGAATTAGGAAGTTTATAGTTAGTATATGGTAAATTGGGCAAAGACTGATCCTAGTTGAACGCCTATACGGCAGCCCTATATTTAGGGTTTGAAACGCAAGCTAGGTCGATGAGAAGGAGAGGTTATGTAGCAGCCGAGGTAAAGTTACTTAAAGATCCGATCCCTGTTGATCTAGTGATGGCTAAAGTGACTAGTCCTCGTATGAAGAGCCACCAAAATAAAGTCCTTTGCCCAGTTAATGTTGAATCTAGAGTTCATTTGGAAGATGAGAAAGACACAAGAAGCCCAATTCATGACTTAGATTCGCTCCCTTTTGATCTAAAGATGGTTATACTAACTAGATTGCCTGCAAAGTCTCTTATGAAGTTGTGATGCGTGTCAAAGATGTGGTCTTCCATCATCCAAAGCCGAGGTTTCATTGATTCCTACTTCTCTATGTCCTCCAAGAAGAAGCAATCGCGGTTTGAGATGGCAATGCCTTCAGCGAGCTTTAGTTTTAACTCAGGATCGTGCACTTCTTTAGATGGCATTCTCGCTGTCTCTCGGAAGTTGCTCTGTAACCCTAACACGGAGCAATTCACTACGTTACCCGGTAACACGGAGCAATTCACTATGTTACCTGATAACACGGAGCAATTCACTAAGATCCAGTTATCGTGTGTTTTGATGTTAGGTCTGAGATGCTAAGTTTTATCAAAGCACCTAACATTGTCCTCCAATGGAAGAAGGATGCGATGTTGATAGATTACAAAGGGAAGCTGGCTTCCATTGTGAGATTCTCTTATTGTCAATTCACCAGTTTTGATTTATGGATATTACAAGACCGCAAGAAACATGTATGGTCAAAGCAAACTTGTGTTTTTCCTTTCTCTGTCTGGGATTATGTTGGGAATGTCAAAATATATTTTCCTGGCACCAACAAGGCTGGTGAGATCATTATTGCCACACAGAAGTTGTCACATGATGTTCTACCCTTCTACATTTTCTATTATAAGGTTGAAACCAAAATAATGAAAAGATTTAGTGTAATACCCCTAACTTTGAGCTAGTATATGGACGGAGGGCCACGAACGTGGACGTGCGAATGAGACTTGGAAAATTTTTCGAAAAGAAAAATCTGTTGGAGCCATCAGTGAACCAAGCCTTATCTGAAGGATTGATCGAAGAAAAATGGTTGAATTGATTGTTAAATCAAACCATAAGCGAGTGAAAGATTTCTATCGGCTACCTTCAAATATCGAGAAGGGAAGGACCGGCTATAAGTGGCAAGAGGCAGTAAGGATATGGGAAGATGATATGCATTCGGTCAAAAGACATGATCGAGTGTATACTAAAGGTTATGGAGTTGGCTATCAAGGGTTAAACAATTTGGTCGATGGTAAGATCAATTGTACCGAGAAAAATAGTTTTACCGAGAAAAAGCTGTTATGGCCGAGACAAGCGAGCGATGATCAAACGGGTATGGATAGGGGAAAACAAGGTTAGTAAGTGGTTAAGGACAAGCCACATTACATGTGTTTAGCTGTCAAAATCGGACGAAGAACTCTCGGTTCAGTTTTGGCCGCAAAGCTGCTTTGTCGTAGAGGTGCTTGTGGTGTAAGTAGCTGTGTCACCAGCTTGGAGTGTGCTGGCCACGAGGTGCCACACTTTTGGATGAGCTTGGTGTGTGTTGAGCGTAAGTTGGCGCAATCCTTAGTTTGGATAAAAATGGAAGAGGATAAGGATAAACTTTTTGATAATGCTTATCCACCACCTCGTGCTTGGCTTAGCTTGGGCACTAAGTATCCTCCCCCTATATAAGGCCACGAGATTCATTCATTAGTTCTCATCACCAAACCAAAATCCCACCCTTAGATAGTTAGTTAGATCGTTGAGCTTGCGGAGGCGAGTCAGATAGAAGTTGGTCGAGTCAAGAGTCGTGGTCAGGTTTCCAGTAAGTAAGTCCTGCCCTTAGTCTTTTATTCTTTTTAGAATATTTTTCTAAGTTTTTGGTTCTGTCCGAAGCTTAGATCCATCCTTGGAGAAAACTAGTCGGATCGAGATCAATAGGCGGGAAAGGGTAGATGTCGTTTTCTCGACGTTAAGGCCAAGGTGAGTACCGAAGCATGTGTAGTAGCACATGACTAGGATTTTATTTTATGTATGGGTTTAGGATTGAGGTTGCATGTTTATATTTGTGTTTGATAGTTAGATCTACGTTTTTATGTCAGATCGATTTGTTTGGTTGGTTTAGATCTAGCATCCTTGCTTGATCTATTTTTATTTTGTAAAGTGTGTGTGAGGTTTAGGAACTATACTTGGTATAGTTTGGAGATATATTTGTTGTTGTGAAGTTGCTTATGCAATTTTATGAGGTTAGACTATCTTTGGTATAGCCGTTATGCTGCTTAGTTGTTCATGGTCAATAATCGGTATTTATTGGCATGATAACCGAGCGTTGTGTGTGTTGTTGGTTAATTGTTTGTTTGATTGTTTGATTGTTTGATTGATTGATTGATTGATTGCTGTTAGTTAATCTTGTTGTTGCTTGATTGACTTGTTTATGTTAGTAGATCTGGTTGCGAGTAGTACTGACTTGATGTCAGGCTCGTAGTAAGTAGTATATGGTGTTAGTCATTTTTATGGCTAGTGCGTGGCGAGGTCGTGATTGTCCCAGCGGCTTGGAGCGGTTCCCTACCACCGGGCACTACTTGACGAAGTAGTAAATTTTGCTGTAAGGAATAGGTCCCTTGTATCGGAAGATATTACCTTGTGGGAAATCAGAATCGCATTATTAATATTAAAGGCCTTTAGGTTTGGTAGTGAGTAGTGTGATGGTTGTGGTGCCATTTTGTTTGTGTTAATTAGCTTTTGTTGTGAGTACTCTGTATGGAGTATGATTGCTTATTTAAGCTTGATTGTGTGTTGTGTGCTTGATTGTTGTTTGGGGGATTGGGTTTGGGGTTGTTGATTGTTAGATCCTGGACTCACTAAGTAATCTTAGATTACTCAAGATTCTACTTTTGTTTTTCAGGTAACCGTAGTTGAGAGTCCTTTTGGGAAAGCATGGACGCTGCACACCGGTGTAGAGTTTGTTGCCTTTGCAAAAAAATATTTGGAATATTTATTGTATAACTCGATTTGGGCATTAGGCCTTGGCGCCAAACGCGTATGTAATTTAAGGTATTTTAAAGATTAATAAAAATGAGTTTTTTTTATATTAAATGCCTTGTGTTCCACTCGATATTAGTCTTGTCCGGACTAACACAACTCGTGGACATGGTACGGGTTGAAAAACTTTAAACCGTGTTCGAGAGGAACGATACCCGCGGATGGACTGACTAAGGTGTTGGATTCGTTCTAATAACCTCAGTTGGATCGTCTACGGACATCACAAGTAACGCGTCTAATTCGTTCTTAGTCCTAGAACGGTTCGGGGGTGTTACAGTTAGGCTCCTAGGAATTGGAGACGATGAACCATTTAGGCGCTCTTATGGATTCGTTCACAATGGTGATTGTCTTGTTCGTATCGCAACTCAACATATCGAGAGTATTGCTTTTTTAAAGGATCTATGATTTAACTTGATTCACCAGTGATCCTCCTAATAGTACCAAACACCCAAAATTGATCATACTCCTCTTAACGGACTGTATAACTTATTGGCTATGGTGCTGGATTTGTTGCTTGTTATCGGCTTATTTGCTTTACTAGCATTATGGCTCCTGCTATGCATGATCATATTAACTGTTAATTGTTTATCGTATATCTAAAGGTCATTCTGAACTTGGTGTTAAATATAAATGAACAATGTGAAGTGTAACTGAATTGATCAAAAGCATGTCTCTACCATTTGGTTGATCAAAAGTAGCATTTGATAACTCATAGGCATCTGTCTGTAATATATGAAAGTCCAATGATTGAAACATACCATCAGTGTTCTAAGAAGAGTAACCTTAACGCATCTATTGTGTGCGTTCTTGTTTGGCTTGATATATATTGTTTCATGTAGTGTTTCACAACTCACCGAGTTAATGTAGCATTCCCAATTGGTAACCAGATCCCAAACTTCTGTGAAGAAATTTAACTGAAATTACCTGAACTTAAAAATAGCAAAAAAGATCAACGGAAATTTGTTATAGAGAGTATTGTATTCAGTCTTTTATGGAATTCGAGATGTCCTTTTTTGGACTACATATCTCTATATTTATAGTAAACTCGCGTTTAAACGTTTAAATTTTCCTATCATTTATATTTTCATTTGATAACTCAACCAATAGTAGAAACGATAGGACATTGCAAGAAAATCACAAAATTGGAAATCAGATTCAATGGTTTTTTCCGATGATAACTGGAAATAGTTCAATGTTTCTTTATAAACTATAGAGAAAATATAAGATTACAATATACGGTCTGATGACAAGATAAAATTCAACGCTCATTAGAACACTATCACGGTTGCACAAATTTGGCTAATATGGCCAGGTCCAGAATCTTGACGTCAAGATTATCATCTATCTTAACGATACCGTCTGAACCGTCGATTCCGATAAGCTTACCAGTAGACCCACGAAATTGCCCACCAACTATTTTGACACGGTCACTCTTCCTCGGAGGAACTATCTCCAGTTCGCTTGGGAGGGCCATTATGGTGTCACCTTCACCACTGGACCCGAGAGATACTTTACACGTTCCATCCTGACATTAAGTAGCACATAGGAAAACTCGGGGTTACGAAGGAGCTAATCATTCAGCTTAAACAGCATCCACAGTCAGCATCACTTCTAGCAAGATCACTTAATTTTTTTCCTGGTTTTGTTTATTACTAAGCTAGTAGTGTTTTTTATTGTTTTGTTTATAACCAAAAGCTGGAGTTCGGGAACGGCACAAGACTAACCGAAACATCTCGGATGACGCCCACATCGCTGTCCTCTCCAGCCTTGTGTATGTCAACCAAAATATCGGGCATGAACCACGCTTCAGCATCCCCACCTGTCGTATTAACAATAATAAGCTATGATAACCACCATAAAAATGAAACTTCTGAAGGGAACTGAGACAAGTAATATGCAAGGTCAGACTAAACAAATAAATTATCCTTCTAACTATAGTCTATACCCCAAGAATAGACATACCTATAACAGGAGACATGACATCCAGGCCGGTTCCTGGAGTCATTGGTTGTCCTCCAGGAGTTCCAGGTAAGTATGAAGCCGAGCTTGGTGTCATCGGTTGTCCAGGTGTCGATGGTAGGTAAGGGCTTGGGGCATTAGCTGCATAACAAGGTATGTGAGAAAAAAGACTGGCCAAACAAGAAGAGTCAACATTTTGAAAAATATTACACGCATCTTACCATAAGCTGAACCATGGTCCCTAGGTGTCCCTGCATCCGAGTAACTACCACCAGGAGTACTAGCCCATCCTGAGCCAGGAGTTGGAGCTTCATATGCCCGTGAAGGAGGACTTCCCGGCTGGAAACAAGTGTCAAATAAACAACATTAGTGCACAATTACATATGTCAGAGATATGAAGCCAATAGTAAGGTTAAAAGCAAAATCATAGATGGATAAATCTTACCTGATATTGAGGACTTGTTCCCCAAGATCCCGGATTTCCGTCTTCCCAGCTATCCCTGATCCATAATAACCATAACTTGACTTGAGAGATATACAAGTTTATTCTTTTAATCAAGATTTACAATTCTCAAACATGCATTAAGAATTTCTGGAAATAATTGAAACAATTGCCATTGCCATGAATATAAAACATAACAAACAAACTCACAACAGGATCAACGAGAAACATAGGGGAGATGAAAGAGAAATTCAACTTCAGATAATAGAAACGCAACAACAAACTTACCTAGATGGACTCATAGGCGTGTAAGGATTCCAAGCTCTATCACGCATGGGTGTCCTCATTCCATCATGGATGGGTGTAGCTGAAATTTACACAATCATCAAGGAGCTTAATATGTCAGGTGAACATATTACAGAGGAGGTGCCATAGCACATTAAAATTGAACTAGAAAACAAACCTCCAGAGTCCCGCATTGGAGTCATATAAGGATGAAGTGGAGTCCGAGAAGGATGCATAGGTGTTTCGCTTCCCATACTATACCGAGATGTATCTCTGTAGAAGTCAAATGATGTAATTCCTTCATTATAGTTGGAAGTCAAAAAAACAAATGAGATATAAATTAGTATATTACCTAAACGGTGTTGTCGCAACATTATCTGATATTGCATTCCGATCAACTGCATATACAAACTATTGTTAGAACTCCTTCGACATGTAGAAAGAAACCCACATGCGGAGAAGTGAATACAAGGGCTTGCCTGTCACAATCTTCATCTCAAGTTCTACACGCACTAAATTTCCTTTCACTTCTACTACAGGTCCCCTATACCCCTTGAAAGGTCCTAGACGGATTTTAACAGTAGTACCCAACAAAGAATTGTCTCCCCCTCCTCTTCCACCCCTATGCCTCCCTCCAGCTGCATTTAAAGATACAAATAAGAATATGCACAACTCTACGTCGCTAAGTTGTATAAGCATTTGACCAATTATATGCAAAGAAATATTGGTTTGAGGCAATGAATGATTATTTTACAGAAAAACTGTAGCCATATATAGTATAAAACATAGCCTTATTCGGGAGAAATGGTAAAAGCAACGGACAAGTAAAGAATACAAATCAACTAAACAAAAACTTAGGTATTCTTACTCATAACCAAAATAGAAAGTAAAAATATGAACATACAGTTATATCCGCCTCTGCCGCGCTGGAATCTTCCTGGAGATGAGGGTACTGGAGCAGGCGCCTTGAAATTGCCATACCTTGGAAAAGAATCACCACCCTAGAGTAGAAACGTGCTGGATACGGTGACGCTACAGTTTGATTAAAATATGAAAACACATGGCCACATTACAAGACACTTACATTTCTATTAGCACCAGAACGTGATCCACCAACAACAATGCATGATGTGCATTTAGCGCAGATAAACCCGGCATGCTCAAGATGATGTCGATCATATATAAATAGGACTCCTTTGTAAATATGCTTTACAGGACCTTGTTTACCCTAGAATGTACAAATTAATTGTAAGATTATAAAGTTGAGCGAGGTAACCAACAACAACCAGACTGCAAAGGTACTCACTTTGCTAGGACCCTCAATGACTCTGACATCATCTTTCACAGCAATAACATTTTTGTAGCGATCTTGAACATTAAATTTCTTCTCAATTTTGCATTTGATTTCTCTGAGTTTGACAAGAGCAACCTCAGGTCTGTCAGGAACCCCTTTAAGAACCTAGGGATATTAAAACAGAGTTATTCCTAGATCCATTGGGTGCATATAGCAAGAAAAATATCTCAAAAGAAGATTTTTCAAATTATAGCAGTTAAGGGTAGACTTATCTATAGTGGTATTGTTGAAAAGTTGTCAACTTACCTGAAAAGCTTCATTCTCTAGTCGTATAATTACTCCAAAACTCAGGTTACTGCATCAAATAGATAAATAAAGCTCTCAGACGGGAAATATGTTTCACTTCAAGGTATGGGAAATATGTTTCACTTCAAGGTAATTAGGCATCCCACTTACTCCAGAAGCACAAGATCATGAAGTTCATAGTCCCCAATTTTGGTAACACCAGTTGTCACTTCTGAGCTCTCAACAACATGATCAGCAAACACACGGACCTACAAAAATATTCTCTTGGGATTTAATTACCCTACTAGTAAGAAAGAAGCTCAATATATAAACAAAAGTTGGCTTACGTGTTCTTTGGTAGTGTCAGATAAAATGATCAGGACATGTTGATCAACTTTGACAACCATGCCCGTTGCTCCTTCATGGGTCCCAGAAACCACCTTCACATGATTTCCAGGTTCAAAGTACTTGCAGAGCTCTTTCTCATTTACAGCAAGAGGATCCTGCGACACAAGAGTAATGCTCGTCAATTTTTCATGGCTGGATCATTTTAGAAATTTGCAAGCAGTAACAG
>NC_025692.1:14315405-14345749 GCF_000633955.1 Camelina sativa | reverse complement strand
AAGGACTTACATTTTAGCAGTCTGTGGGTACTTTTACCAATGACAACACATGAAAATGGATCATACCTTTGCAAGATCACCTTTATACGTCCCAATTTTCATTCTAACCCAGGTATCCCGAGATATATCAATTGCTTTGCTTTCAACAGAAAGAACATCCGTCATTTCTCTTATGGGGACAAGTAAGATCTTCTGATTAGCATATATATTCCTCATGCCCTTGATTGCCTAACACAAGTAAACGAAACAGCGCAAATACTGTCTTTACAACACCATTCACAACAATAATAAACACTATCATAGAGAGAAACTAATAAATACCTCTTTCACATGTGCTTCCTTGTCTGCTTCAACATATATATAATTTTTAAGATGGTCAAGGGCAACAACAGATCTGATCTGCAAATCTGCTCCTCGATCTATGAACTTTTGCATAAGACAAACAGCAACCTCCCTTTCGCGGCCAATCTGAGATTGCAGCGCAAAAGTCAGGGAGAGTCAGTTCCAAGTATCACAGAAAAGAATATTAAACAAGTAATGACGAAGAAGAAGCAATACTTATAACTTCTAACACGCAAATTATGTAAAACCATACCGCACATTTCACCATCCACAATTTTGGATCACGAACTGATGGCAAAAGCGCTTGTTGTTCTACATCTGTAGCTTCTTCATCATATTCTTCATGATGCCTAGAGAACCGCTCTTGAATTCTTCTCTCGAGATCTTCCACATCCTCATCATTTTCATCACGAGAAAGGAACCTCCGTTCATACCGTCTATCACCACGCTCATCCGGAAGGTCTGTTCCAGCATCCACTATAAAGTCTGCAATTTTCAAAAGAAACTCCAAGGAGTTAAAAATTTCTACTGACTAGCAAAAAGACGATAATGATAGATGCTTAAGTAGTTCTACGAGTAACCATTTATGACAAAAACATGTCAATTCTTATCAATGGTGACTTCAACGTTGAGAGTAAAAAAAAAAATCTCTTCTCAATCACAAAAATCAACTAGTAAGGACAAGACCACAGATTAGCACAAGACACATCTTCACAAATCGATCTAAAGAGAACATTAGCAGAATGGTGGAATTCGAATCCAAAATCAAAGAGTACTTACCGTCTTCTCCATCTTCTTCTTCCTCTTCATCCTCATCATCAACCTGGTGAGCTTCTCGGTCTAAGAAAATAGAAGCAGAAGGCTTCTTTCTCTTACTAGCTGCTGCACCTCCTTTACCTCCACGGCTACCATAATCTTCATCATCATCGTCATCTTCTTCCTGAGAATCCTCCTCCGCATAATCATCAATAAAACTTGATCTTCCTCTCTTCCGTCTAGAACCGCCGCCGCCGCCGCCTCTTCCTCTCTCCTCTTCTTCTTCTTCCTCCTCGTCTTCCTCTAAATCCAATCCTTCGTAATCTTCGTCAACATCATCGTCTTCGTCCCTGCTTCGAGGCATAGTTTAGGGTTCCGATCTGTGAAATCCCCAAATCTGTAAATTACAAAATTTGCTTTCTCTTGGTTTGTTTGTTTGTTTGTTTGAGCGAACCCTAGAAATTTGAGGCAAGTGAAAAGAGACTCGCGATTGTCCGAAGAGGCTGTCGTTTTTTTTTTTTGGGTTTTAACCGGAATGGTTTGCAATTACGGTTAATTGGTTAACCCCAATTGGTTTCTTAAGACAGAACTGAACCGGAATAGTTTGTAACGACAGTTTTAATGGTTTAACACCAAATTAAAGATGATGCTCCTTAAACTATCTTATTATATAAAGTTGGATTGGAACATGTATTAATATTTTATTATGTTGTAAATTATTAAAATAATAATAAAATTTTATTACAAGGTTGTAAAAGTTATTAATTCATAAGATCGCGATATACGTCAAAAAATTATTATATTATTAATTATTAAAACAATAATAAATTTTTTTTATTAAGGAAAAGGAATCGTCCAAACAAAAAAGTCCATAATTCAAAAACATAAAAGAAATCATACAGATAATTTTACAATAAAGATAAACATAGTTATTCTAAAGAAAATCCTAAAAATTCTACAATAATTAAACTTATACAAAAATAATCCTACAATATATTGAATTTCTTGGTCTAATCTTAAAAAAATATATAGAAATAAAGATATGTATTGATACGCCCAAATTCGAGGATCACTCAGCCGGACTAGAAAATATAGAAACTCTCCAAGGTGCAAGGTGCAACAAGGAAGATTTGATGGATTGAGGGCTCGCACAGCAGTTGCAGAAGCTGCTGATATTCCCAACTCCAATCGCTGCTAGATATGACACACTAGTCCATCAAGAGGAGGCTGTTGCTTGGATATTACACACCAAGAAACAAAAAAGTGTTATAGACAAAGAACAAAGAGATATACTCATAAAATGAAAAGAAAAATTGATAGATGATTCTCAAATGAGATTAAATGAGTTTATATAGGGATAAGAAACTTAGTAACAAAGCCAAGTATTGATTATTCTTGAAACTAAAAGACAATAAATATAGATAGTTGAATGAAGACTCAACTCTTGAAGTTTGCCTTTCCAATGTGTCCTTCCTAAGGTGAGTTGGACTCTATTTTCGTCACCCCTCTTAGACCACAAAATAAAGTAATTATTTTGGGCATTCTTGGGCTTGTATTAGGCTTAAAGTGGGCTGGACTTGATATATATCATCTCCAATATAATTTCTCATGCTATCTTTGGCCATAAGCTCTTGAATTAGCCCATTAAGTGCATTCCTTAGTTTTTTAGCTTTTGCTCTAGTTATTGGTCCTTCAGGTACAAGCAATGGTTTCTCAGCAAAAGCTCATCGGGTTTAAGCTCAGCTACAAGTTCCTCAGGTTCAAGCTCTGGTCTCAAGTCCAAGCTTCCTAACAAGAGTATCAATAGCAACGTTAGTACAGCTTCCACTGTCAATGATCAAAGAACAAACTTTATGTTGATCTAAACATCTAGAGTGAAAGAGATTCTCCCTTTGTTCTCGGTCATTGGACTTAGGCTGAACGCTCAATGATCTCCTAGTGACCAGAAGTGTCCCTTGAGTTGGATATTCAAACTATTCTTCCTCTTCGTCAAAGATTGGACCAAGATCTTCCTCTTTTTCTTTATCGTCCTCGGACTCCACTTCACCGTTGTCTAGGAGGATCATTATCTTTTGATTCAGAAACTTGTTGGCATAATGTCCAAGTCCTTGACATTTGAAACACCGAATATCCCTTGCCCGATTGTTGGTCTCGACTGCCTTTCCTTTATCAAGACGAGCATGAGCATTAGTCTTAAAAATTGAATTTGATGGGGTTGGAGACTTACCTTTATCTGGATAACTTGGTTTTGGAGCAAATGAAAGTTTAGAGAAACCACTCCTCTTGGTTTGTTGTTCGATTAGAATCGCCTTGTGCAACATTTCCTCCAATCTTTCATATTCTTGAAGCTCCATTCTGTCCTGAATATCCCGGTTGAGGCTTCCAAGGAATCTGGCCATGGTAGCTTCTAAGGTTTCATCTACATCCGTCTTGATCATTAAGCTTTCCATTTCCTGGAAATAGCCCTCCACAGATTTTGTTCCTTGAAGCAAGCGTCTGAGTTTTTGGTGGAGATCTCTGTGGTAATGAACCGGCACAAACCGTTTCCTCATCAAGGTAGAGCTCATCCCATGAAGTTATTGGTCTTCCACCTGTCCTTCTCCTGTGAGTCACAACTTGATCATACCAGTTAATAGCATAGCCTATAAACTCAGTTGTTGCTAACCTAACCTTCTTGAGTTCAGAAATTTTTTGACAATCAACACTAACTCCATTTTCCTTTCCTATTCTAGGTAAACATCCGAATCGTTTTTACCTTCAAATGTTGGAATTTTAAGTTTTAAACCACCTAAATTGTCATTTCTTGTACCAAAAGGATTAACATCACCTTGATCACGGTTTCTACGACTTCGTCTAGGTCGGTTGATGGATCGATCATCTTCTTCATGGGACTCCTCTTCTTCAATTTCCTCCTCGGGCCGGTAAGTCCTCTTTGAACGTTCTCTCCTGGTTGCGGGTCTAGAACGGGTTGGTTGGCTGTTCTGAATCTCGTCAAGCCTCTGGTGTAGTTCTTCTAGACCTGTATTCATAAGGTTAGTAATAGTGTCATTCAATGCCCTCATTTGCAAGTTAGATAGCCTGGCGACAAAATTCCCTGGCCGATCTCTTTCTCCATCACTTTTCATGGTTTCCTGAAAACTTAACACGAAAAGTTAGCTGATAAAAAATCCTCACACACTCAAGTGTTTCTCTCAATTTTGGTATGTCACTCAAGAGCTTTCTCCCTAAGTTCTAAAAGAACAAATCCAAGCAACCCAATGGAATTAGCAACAAGGAAAAAAGGAAGATAGAAAGACAAGAGGATTTTGTGAAATCTGTTTTAACCACTCCAAGGCTGGATTTCTCTTTAGTCAGCAGGATTTCTCTTCCACCACCTAGCCAAATGCAAATCTTTGTTTTTTAATATTAGAATTTTTTTCTCTTCTCTTGTTTTTTTTTTTTTGAAAATAGAGATAGCGTAGGTAAGGAGATGGCCCAGATTTAAGATAGAAAGAAGAAGAAGTATTTAGAAATGGAAGATGAGAAGATGAACAGACAAGTATCGGTTGAGTGGCTTTGATACCACTTGATACGCCCAAATTCGAGGATCACTCAGCCGGACTAGAAAAGATAGAAACTCGCCAATGTGCAAGGTGCAACAAGGGATATTTGAGGGATTGAGGGGTCGCACAGCAGTTGCGGAAGGCTGCTAATATTCCCAACTCCAATCGCTGCTAGATATGACATACTAGTCCAGCAAAAGGAGGCTGTTGCTTGGATATTATACACCAAGAAACAAGAAAGTGTTCTCAACAAAGAACAAAGAGATAGACTCATAAAATTAAAAGGAAAATTGATTGATGATTCTCAAATGAGATTACATGAGTTTATATAGGGATTAGAAACTTGGGTACAAAGCCAAGTATTGATTATTTTTGAAACTAAAAGACAATGAATATAGATAGTTGAATGGAGACCAACTCTTGAAGTTTGCCTTTCTAATGTGTCATTCCCAAGGTGAGTTGAACTCTATTTTCGTCACCCCTCTTTGACCACAAAATAAAGTAATTATTTTGGGCATTCTTGGGCTTTTATTAGGCTTAAAGTGGGCTGGACTTGATATATATCATCTCCAATATACTTTCCCATGCTATTTTTTGCCATAAGCTCTTGAATTAGCCTATTAAGTGCATTCCTTAGCTTTTTAGCTTTTGCTCGAGTTATTTTACCTTCAGGTACAAGCAATGGTTTCTCAGCAAAAAGCTCCTCGGGTTCAAGCTCAGCTACAAGTTCCTCATGTTCAAGCTCATCATGTATTCTCTCGTATCTTTGTCATATATAGAGAGAGATGAAGAGGTCATTCCAATATGTCAAACTCAATTAGAATTTTCAAACATTTGCACTACTGATAGAAACCAAAACAAGGAAAATAACGAAAAGTCAAGATCATGCAAATTGTTTGGGATAGAAAAAGTTTCACGCATGCGTGGGTAAAATGAACATAATAAAATAGGTTTAGTTATTTTAAAATAAATTCAATAATAGTTAACATTAATATTGTAACTAAGATATATTAACTTTTTATTGTCAACAAGACAACAACTTAAATAGATTAGTTTAAAAGAGAAATATACTCCTACTTTCTCCTTTTAGAGTTTGGAATAAGTAAGATTAATATGTTGACTCCAAAAAATGGAAGATTAATATATGAATCTTCTTTTTCTAATAGACTAATATTATATTTTAAAATTTATTGTAGTAGTTTTAGATTATTTTTAATTTATATTTTTATCTTTGAATTATTTGAGATTCATATATTATTGTGCTTATAATTTTCTATTCTTTCTTTAATTATGTCAAATTAAAGTTTCTTCTAATTTCTCAACCTTGATTGGTTGGTCATATAACTTTGTTTTTGTGCAACATAATTGTTACCATTCGTTCAATCCCAAAATGAGATAAAGAGGAAAAGGTCATCAACCTAATGGTTGGATAAAACAGGCTAATCAAAGACAATCTTACAACAAACATAGATAGATTGTAAAAACATAAATCGTTGTTGTTGGATCCATAGGAGCTCGGAGACAGAGGTTACATCATGGTGGGTCAAATAAACTTCCACGAATACATTGGGAAATTTAACATTAGTTACTATCAAAAAACTTTTGTGACGTTGGAAAAGGGTATTTAGTTTCATTGGTTGTTGGAACAAGCCTGATGCAGCGCATCTTCAACGCAAACGTAACGGTCATCACGTTTGAGCTCATTCATTATTTAGATTTTGTTTCTTATGGGCTTAGTGCATATTTGGGCTTGTATTTGTTTGATTCTTCTTTCGGTTAGGGTTTTCATCCTCTTCCTCTTATTTAGAGAGACGTGACTCATTATTGTAAAGTTAACTATTGATTATTGAATAAACGTTGTTTTAAGAGAGCTTTTTCTAAAGCCTAGAGAGGAGGACTCTCAATACTAAGAGCTTGTGTTCAAGCCCTGCAAGGAGGACTTGCAAAACCAAGTCGATATCGTTCCTGATCTCGGCCATATCCTTATTGCTTCTTCGTCAAGTTACGACGTTCTAAGAAGGATCCGTTCGTGAATCTGAGTTCTCCTGGAGATCTAGCGTTCTCGTTCGTTATTAAGCTTCCACACTCTATCAAAGCCACTTTGAGATAACTAAAAGACGTGAATATGTTCTCTCCACACAGGAGGAGGGCAGAGTCGAGGTTCTCTCTATGGTGGAAGAGGTTGGACGCAAGACTACTCCCCAAGGGAGGAAGGTGGGGGAGGTTGGACGCAAGGTTATCTTCTCATGGGAGGAAGGCGGCATTAAAGTTCTCTCCATGGTGGAGAAGGTTGGATGCAAGGTTTTCTCCATAAGAGATGAGGGCAAAACCGAGGTTCTCTCCATAAGAAAGCAGGGCAAAACTGAGGTTCTCTCCATGGTTGGTCATGCACTATTGTGATGTAATTTATTTTTCATTCGAAATGTTTTTTTAGGTAATAATTTTACTGATTAAAGAAATTATGCAAAAGTGAAAAAAAAGAGACATATAATAGTTGACTTAATTTGTTCATATGGACATTTTCTAGGTGGTGGTAATTATATATTTGTAACATACAATATACCTAGGTGTAAAAAATACACTTTTAATGATAACATAAATAAAATATTTATATGGATATAAATCAGTGTATTATAGCAAAATAAAAATTTATAAATAATGTACAATAAATTTTAATTACAAAACTTTAAATCCGCACATCAGAATAGAGAACAATAATAAAAAAAGACAATATTTATTAACCAACAAACACATAAAACACAATATAAAGGAATAAAGACATAAAAAATAATAGTAATAAATAAAAAACATAACAAAATATTATAAATTAATAATAACACTCGCTCATAGCGCGGTCAACATCTAGTAACTTATATAAAGAAATCTAGAAGATTTTTATTAAATAAAAAGGAAAAAAGTAGAGTAATTAAGAAAAAAAATCCTTTGTAACATTTGATAAATCATCAATTATCCTAAAAATGCCAAGATGGTTTGACCAAAAAGAAACCTTTTTAGTAGGAAGATATTATATGTACTATTTTCTTATCAAGAATATGCAAAAATACAAAATAAATAAAGAGCCATGAATTAGAAAACGACTAAAAAAAAACTCTTCCACCTTCTTCATTGTGTTACATAAGGGAGAGAACGAGAGACACACAACACAATCAGAGATTATGAGCCAAACCAAAAATAGAGAAGATCAAACCCTTCAAACTCACAAAACCAGGAAACCAATCATCGAAATCTTGATGGGATCGATCGTGAAGCCAATGTTTGGAAATAGCCTAACAATGATTGGATCAAATATAGCTGGTCTCTTCTTCGTCTGGTCAACTCTCAAGCGATACTTCCCTCGACAGATCCAGCAGCTTCTCTTGAATGCAATCCAACGAGTACCCATTCTCAAGAAACTCTTAGACAAGATCCACGATTTCTTATCGCCTTATGCTCACATCAGTTTCAGCGAAATCGAAGAGTGTAGATTCAACTTTGCGTACGCAGCTGTCAAGACCTATCTTGGTGCAAAAGTTAACTCTGGAGTGAAGAATCTCAAAGGGAACCAGCTGAAGGAGAACACGTCTTTGGATTTGAAAAGGGACGATGTTACGATCGAAGAGGAGTATGAAGGTGTGACGATGTGTTGGGAGATTTTGAAGTGTGCTAAAGGGAAGAAGATATGTAAGCTTACGTTTCATAGAAGTAATTGGGATGTTGTCACTGGTTCTTACTTGAGCTACGTTATGGAAGAAGGGAGGTCCATTGAGGCTAGGAAGAAGAAGGTGAAGGTGTATATGAATAATCCAAGTTTACATTGGAAGCATCATACGAAAGGTCTATGGACTAGTGTTGATTTCGAGCATCCTGCAACTTTTGATACATTAGCGATGGATATTGAGAAGAAGGATGAGATTTTGAGTGATATTTTGGATTTTAGAGATGGCAAAGAGTATTATGATAGGATCGGGAAAGCTTGGAAGAGGGGTTACTTGTTGTTTGGACCTCCAGGGACAGGTAAGTCTGCGATGATTGTGGCTATGGCCAATCTGATGAAGTATAATATCTTTGATCTTGAGTTGACTTCGATAGAGAACAACTGGGAGTTGAAGAAGCTGTTGATATCAACGACTAGTAAGTCCATCATTGTGATTGAGGATATAGACTGTTCCTTGGATCTCACTGGAGAAAGGAACGGTAAAGACGTGAAAGGCGATAAAGAAGGGAAGAAGAAGAAAACACTTACACTCTCAGGCTTATTGAACTTCATAGATGGGATTTGGTCAGCTTGTGGGCAAGAGAGGATCATTGTGTTTACAATGAATCACTTGGAGAAACTTAACAGAGCTTTGATTAGAAGAGGTCGTATGGATATGCATATTGAGCTATCTTATTGCACATTCGGTGCTTTCAAGATTCTTGTCAAGAACTATCTGAATCTTGATTCACATCCCTTGTTTGGAGAGATAGAGTCTTTGCTTAAAGAAACGAAGATAACACTAGCTGATGTTGCAGAGAATCTGATGGTGCAAGATCTTCAAACTGAAGTTGATGGCTCACTTAATGGTTTGATAAGAGCTTTGGAGATAATCAAGTGGAGCCAAAAGTTGAAGGCTGATGGACAACACAACAAGGAGATTACCCAAATTTAAAACCAATGATCTTCTCCTAGTAATAATATATATTAACCTTTTAGTAGGAAATTTTCACAAAAGGTTATTTATAATTCGAAATAAAAGTTAGGATTTTGAGATCTTGACTTTTGTTTTTACGCTTCAATTTTTTTTTTTATTTTACAAATCACATATGTTGTAAGTGCACATTTAAACATCAAATGTATTCAAATTAATAGAATAAAAAAGGGATTTTAGTAATAAAACCCCTCAAGTAAAGATAAATCGTAGAAAAACCCCTCAATTATATATTTAACGGAAAAACCCCTTAGCTAAAAATCTGTTAATGTTTAACCCCCCTCCCCCCTAAATTGACGAACCCTAATTTATCAAAGTGAAATTCTCAGATTTTTTGTGGTGTCGAAGTCAATTAGGAGGTTTCTACTAGAAATTGATCGACGAAAACACGAATCTCGTCTAAGGTATCAAATCCTCTGTTTTTTAAATTATTTTGTATCTTCTTGCTATGACTCTCGTTACTTCTCTTTTTTTTTTATATAATAAATCTGCTTTGAGGTTGTAGCCTCTGTTATTCATGAGAACGCTTTTTTTTTGTGTTTAAATCATGAGAACCTCCTAGACGATCGCCTCAGTTCATATATAGAGTATTTTGTCTCATTTATGGTTCACATTGCTCTGCTTCACTTTTTGCTGATGAACATCCTCGACAATCGCCGCCTCCACCGCAGCAAAAATAGTCACAAATGCAGTAACAACCATCGTAATCGTAAAAACCACGTTCACAACCACAATAGTAGGGTTCACAACCGCAGTCCAATGATGAATCTCAAGGAAGTCATGTATTTCTGAAGCTTCATGAGATGAAGGATGTCACTTTGTCGCCACCACCACCAGAGTCTAAATCTGGTCAAGCTGATAATACATTTAATGTGTTAGGAAATGAAACTTCACATCCAAGTGGAGCTGAATAACAAAGACCAAACTAGAATACAAAAAATATATTCACAGAGGAAAATTGCACTACAAACACAAAATGAGGTTAGTGTTGACTGTTTAGATTGAACCTTGATTAAAACCTGCAACAAAGAGAAAAGAATTGAGAAGAAGATATGAGACTCATGATCGACCCTAGAAAGTAAAAATTGGGAATACATAATTAAAAACTATATAACAAAGATCAAACAAGAATACTTGAGTTGAATACCAAAGACCAACAAACAGGTACCGTGGTTGAAATCAGCGACAGAAACTTCACCGGTGGAGAAGGTGGCTGGTGATGGGTGGAATTTTTTTGCTTAGAGCTATCGTCGGAGTTGATTGAAGAGTTTATGTCTGTTCAGTTGTATCAAGTGTCATTTTTTCCTGAAATTCTTTAAAATTTTACCTTTTTTGTATGATTTTTTTTCAACTATAAAAGAAAAAAAAAGTCTTGTAGAATCATTCAAAATAAGGTTTTTTAAAAAAATTGTGATATTTTGAATACAGTAGTTTTAAGTAAGTTTAATAAATTATTGATTGAATAATAAGAGATTTTAGTTTATTTTAAATGATTTTACATAGTTAAATAACATAGGATTTTAAAAGATTTCTTTTAAATCATCAATTGAATCCTACTATATTAATTGAGAAATAAAAATATGGAACTAACCTTATAAAGTGTAAAAAATTACATTGTCATGCCATTGGTCTTCAGACAAATGTTTTTTTTTTTTTTTCATTAAACACTCCATTATATTAGATTAAAGGTTTACAAGCTTTCTTTGAAGAGGAGCCAAATACACCAATAAACTTACACAGGAGGACAAAATAAACTACAAACAACAATCTTAAAACGTACATAAAACAAGCTTTAAAGCTTGACTTGAAACCATAAAAGTGACAAGATACATAAAGAGGACAACAAGTCCTAAAGGTAAAGAGTTGCCACACAAAGTGAGACCACTCATGGTGAAGGATGACCGAACACTGCCACATAGTCAGCCACCTTGATAACCATTGCCGCAGACGTTGCAAAAGAACGAACGCGGTGTTTGGAATTCGTGCGTGCGCCAAAGGTCTCTGAAAAGGGTGGTCACACGCTGGACAAGACGAGAATCTTGAAAACCAAGAACCTGAAAGGATACTTGGAGAAGGTGTTGTATTGCACAAAGCTTCAATTGTCATTACTATGCCTTCCAAAAGACACAATCGAAGAGGAGAGGAAGCAAACTCCTTAAATAGTTGTAAAAGCCATATGCCTACCTTTAGAGGGGCTTTCTTGAAGTATTTCCTAACAATATTGGCACACGCTCTTCCATTTGAGATATAGAAGAGGAAGGAGCTCTCCTCAAGGGAGGAATTAGGCATCATAAGCGCCAAAAAAAATCCATTTCATAAACAAAAACAATGTTAAAGACCAAGACAATAAAGTCTCGGCTTACACATGTAATTCGATGAAGGAAAACCAAACGCTTATTACGTGGTAAAACCGGAGGCGTACTAGTAGTTTTATTATACCAAAGGACATAGGGATTAAACCATGGAAAGGAGGTAGGGGAGAAACCTGGACAACAAGTCTCTTTGGGAGGCTTATCTTCGAATATGTCAATGTGTGACCATGATAATAATTTTCTTACTTGATGGACACAATATTCTCTCTTTTTTGAGATGTATAAGAGGAAAGTGCTCTCCACTAAGGAGGAGTTAGGCATTTCAATCCATAAAAGGAATTGGATTTTTAAGTTGGGCCTTAAATCTAAATTTCTTATAGAATTAATAAGAGTACATAACCAAAAACTGATGGACCTAGCCTCATCTGATATTAATTTGATTGGCATAATTGGCTTTAAACTCAAAACATATGCTAGTCCAGTTGAGAAATTCTTGGGCTTGGCCCAGAAGTGATTTAATAATTGCAACCTTAATCCACAGGTTTGATGACCTAGATTTCCGACACAACAACGACAACCGTCTGAAGCGAGGTTGGCGGTTAAGCACACGCGTCGGAGGCCACGACTGACACAACCACCGCTTATTATATCTATATCTCCGATGCATAAATGAGACAATGTTAACGGCAAAAACAACTTGCGGTTAGACATGGACGTCACCGGCGACGTCGACACCGGAACTGGAAGACCCGAACAAGGGGCTCCGGAGCAGCCAACAGAGCAAAGATCCATTCCCTCAAGATTTTTCACATCTAGATCGAAGGATATCGGAGGAGGGATGGGGCAAATCTCTCCGGCTACCAGGGAAAGCTGAGGAAGGAGGGGAGAGATAGCTGACGCGGAAAGATACTGATCTCCGGCCACCAAATCTAGAATTCCTAGCACTGCCTCGGAAAACGAATATAATCCGGCAAATCTCACAGCAACAAAGATCGAAATATGGGTTTGGTCCTTGCGGAAAATGATATAGCATCCATCGTCTAAGCTCAATCCCCGTCTAAGGGAATCGGAAGCATCAAGATCTTCTGCAGGTCCATGAGAAAAGGCTCTTCGGCTAAACGCCGAGACACAATCTCGACTACCGCAGGTCGGAGTAGCAGCGGATGGGGTTAGCAAATAGAGTAGTCGAGATAACCGGGAACTCAGAACCAGAGATCTCGGTTCGGGATATGAGGCGGCGAGAGATCCTACAGGCGGTTGTTGTAGATGGATGTCTACAACGTTTCCGACCACCAGATCTGGACAACGAGATGAAGCACAATGGTCGGGAAAAGAACTTCGGTTATAAACCGAGAAGGAAACAACTCCAAAAGAGAGTAGTAAGCCGTTGAAGTGCAGGTCGGAGCATAGACGTCTAGACAGCGAGGAGACCGAAAACATCAAGGAAACGGAGGGTAAGTAGAGAGGAGGAGACTTTGTCCGACGCCGGCGAGCAAAAGCTCTACCGACGTCGGAGAAAGAAAAAGTCTTTTCCTCCCTTCTCTAGTTCTCTAAAGTCTAATCCTATAGAGTCTTTTCCTCCTTTTTTTGCTCAGCGTCTCACCAAATTCTCCGTGTTTCCTTTCTCTTCAGGTTCAAATTTTTAGACAAATGTTTAATTTTTCAGTAAAAGTACACATATAATTTTAATATTAAACTAATAAAAACTTTTAAATAATTATTAATTTTCGAAAAATATATTTTTTCTCTCTCATTAATTTATGGACGAAAATTACTAATTAATTTTAAAAAATTGTAAATTAATCAGAATTTTAAAAAGTAAGATTTTATATCTAAGTATCCAAATTATTATTTTAATAGCTATGCTTGGAAGATTTTGTTAAAATTTTAAATTATGATTCTCCTATCATCTTTATTTTATTTCATTTACAAATTCAGTTGAATTATCATATAATGTATATGATAAATAAAAATGTAGATTTTTTCCTGCATATGTTGTGATTTGATTTTTTTAAAACAAAGATATATTACTCAACCTCTGAATTTATGTTTTAATGTTCCACATCGGCGGATTGGTAAAACAAAATTTGTGTGGTTGATAAATTAACCAATTTTGTTTGCTCACAATTAGAATAGAATAATTAATACTTCAATATATTTCAGCAAAAAAATGATGCAAATACAACAAACAATATAAAATGGTAATATACATTTAACAAATTAAAATACTATGATATTCTAAAATAATTAGTATTTAAAAAGATATATGTAGATTTACAATATTAAAAGTAAAACTAACTCAAACAAAATAACTTTTTGAAACAAATCTAAATATATTAGAATTTTTGGAGAAAATATTGATTCGTGCTTTATAGCAAGAGATATTTCCTAGTAACAACTGATTTTTAGAATACTTTAAAATCTTTTAAAATATAAATTGAATACCTTCCTCTTAGTTAAACCATCTGGTTAGAGGTGGTCTTATATAATAGTTTAAATATAAGATTAAAAAAAAAAAAAAAGAATTATATATTTATGTTTAAGTTAGGTAGAGAGATTTATGTCAATACTAGTAATAGTGCATATGAATCCCTTTTTTGGGCTCAGTACCTTCTTTCTTATCTAGAGTCTTTGTCTAGGGTAAGAAGAGAACATTTGTCCGGAAAATACTTTTCCTGCAGCCGTTTTTCACTGTTTTACTCTTTGTAGCCTCGTTTTAACTCAAATCTGTGAGATCTAAAGTGTTTGTTTGAAGTTGTTCTTCGTTCGAGTTCTATCTGTGACCTTATATTGAGAGTTTTTTTTAATCCACTTAAAGTCCCACAATCTGTGAGAGTATGTCGTCAGCGATGGACAAGGCCTTGATGGCCATGTCTTTGGAGGAAGAGGAAGAAGATGCTCCCTTTGTGATGCCGGACCTACCGGAGTTTATGTCTATTCATAGGAACGCCTTAATCCTTGGAAGAACCTTAAATCTACCGAGTCAAAAGAAGAAGGATCTGACCCAAGATATGCCTAGGAAGTGGCAGAAGGTTGGGAAAATGAAAGGAGTAGCTCTGTCGAATGAGAGATTCCAGTGCTTATTTAAGTCTGAACATGATCTTCAAGAAGTGTTTGACAAAGGTACCCACACGTACAATGACTGGTCTCTAGCAGTTGATCGGTGGTATGAAAATCATCTTCCCAATTATCTGCAAACTATTCCGATTTGGGTTCATATTTGGAACCTCCCTTTAAACTACTACACAGTCAAAGCCATCACATCTATAGGAGAGCTTCTAGGAGAAGTGAAAGAGGTAGCCTTTGACCCGGAGAAGCCTCAGCTTCAAGGCTATGTTCGGGTAAAGATCCAATTTGATGTTTCTAGACCGCTGAGGAACTCTAAAGAGATATTACCTGGAGGGGGATCTACTACACTTCGGTTCCAGTATGAAAAGATTCAAAAGTGGTGTTTCCAGTGTCAACGTCTGACGCATGAGATGGAGGTTTGTCTGATCGTGGTTAAGAGGACCCAAGATGAAGTTTCTGCCAGAAGATGTGGGAGGTCTACTCAAAAGCCAGAAAAGTGCCCTTTCCTTAAAGAGTCAGACCCTTTGTTTGGAGTCTTGAGGGAGGATCAGGTGGGGATTGATCCAGCCACATGATGACTTAGGATCTCAGAAGATGTTCTTGAAAGAATGCGTCAATATCTCAGGGCTAACACAAGTGAGGACCTGCAAGTTAAGATTGATAGAGTAAATAAATCAATAAAGGAAGTGGAGAAGGATCCCTTGGACCATAAATCACTTCTTAGGCTTGAGCAGCCCCCTCTTACTCATCTGGACGTGAATAAGAACAAAGGCATTGTTTTTGGTTTCGAGAATGCGGGAAGAGCAGAGCCCTATTTTTACCACCCTGCCAAGAGTGATCATTCACAAAGCTTTGCAAACCCTCTTAGCTCAAAGGAAGATTGAGTATGGATGTGATTCCCTCAAAGTGTGATCATATCCCTTTGGCTGAGGACCAAGTCTTTTCCTTGCCTTATCTCAACCTTTTCAGGATAGTGCAACAGTTTATAGAACTGGTTTCTATGAAGCTGGTTCTCTCGGCTCTATTCCTAAAAAGGTTATAGCAAGACGTAGCCCACCAAAAAGCGCAAGAAAACCCAAACCGAAGTTGTCAAACATCGGTTCTCCACCTATTGGTTATGGTTTAGGGTTAGAGAAAGGAATTACTGAGAAGAGAAAAGCAGTTGAGGAGGGTACAAGCATTGTAAAACCCACCAAGCTTAATTCCAGAGAGGTGATCCCAAAGGGGGATTGCCTAACGTCTAATGAGCCTTTTGAACTAGAATTTCCAGGGCTTGGGACGGTCTCAAGACCTGGCTTTTCCTTGTCTCTAGGAGTTGTGTAAAAAAAATTCGCTGAGATGTTGTTCTTGATGGAGACAATTCACAATAGAGATGTTTTAGTTGATTTCCAATCGACTCTAGGTTATGATAGAGTTTTCACGATCCAGCATGTTGGGAGGTGTGGTGGCTTAGCTTTATTTTGGAAGAATAATGTGAAGATCGACTTCAAGTATGCTGACAAGAACCTTATAGATATGCTTGTTCAGTTTGGAGCAGCTACCTTTTTTGTTTCGTGCATTTATGGTGATCCAGATTTCAAAAAAAGACAAGTTGTTTGGCAAAAGATGTCAAGGATTGGGACCATGAGGAAAGAGACTTGGATCATGGTTGGCGATTTCAATGATATTTGTCATAATGGCAAATAGTTAGGTGGCCCCAGAAGATGTGATTTCCTTTTCAAACCATTCAGTGAGATGCTTATGGTGTGTGATATGGAGGAGCTTCCAAGTAATGGAAATAGTTTCACTTTGGCTGGAAGAAGATATGATTTGTGGATTCAAAGTAGGCTTGATGGGGGTTTTGGGAACAAAGCGTGGTTTGTGGATTTCCCTGCTTCAAATCAAAGGTTCCTGAGATAAGGGGGTCAGAGCATCGTCCGGTGTTGATTAAACTCGTGGCCTCTCAAGATTCTTATACTGGTCAATTTAGATTTAACAAAAGGTATGACAACCCGCTCGTGGACCCCACTAGCTTACCCGCTAGCTTGCCCCCATAGGCCCCAAACTGGCCCTGCATGGCATCGATCCTAACCCCTCACTGTGGATAGGAACTATTCATCCAAATCCACCAGTAGGTTATTGGTGCGTCAGGCGTTCCTCGAACCATGGTCCCCACCCTTTAACAATCTTCCCACATGACAAGCTGTCACCAATTGATTTACATATTTTTAAATAATTAATTTTAATTTTAATTTTAATTTATTCATTTTAATATGTTAAATTTAATTTGGTTTTAAATGATTTTTTTAGAATTTTTTTTTAAATATATGAAAATTAATTTGTTATTATATTTAGTTAGTTTTAGTTCAATTTCAATAACTATATGTAATTATATGTTTATTTAATTTACTTTAATTTTTATCATATTTAATTTATCAATTTTTTTTTTGGTCGATATGATGTTTGTTTGCCTATCGTTGGATCCAGCGACTAGTTTCAGCGACTGATCGCTGAAAAGTTTAGCGACTAAAAATTATGGTTGCTGATCGCTGATGACAGTCGCGATTAGTCGCTGTAATAACGACAGACAAGCGAATAAATTTCTGTCGTTGTTGCTGGCGACATGCAAACAAACATGCTTTAAAAATCATAAGTAAATTCGCAAGAAACTGCAACCTTCACTTTTTGACATCTGTTTTTTGCTGACTCTAATAATTTTCTCTAATTTAATTCATTTTACAAAAAAGAAAAAGAAAACACTTTTTTAACTTCTTCTACGCTCCTAACTCCGCATCTTCTTCCAATTTATACTAATAAAAAGTATGAGTTATAAGCTCCTAAGGCCGTCCACATAGGATTTTAAACAACCAATAGAAATTCGACATATCACTTATTAATATTTTATACAATTTCCTGAATTTTCTATATTAAGAATTATTTTAAACAACCTATCATGATTTGACATGTCATTCATTAACATTTTTTAAATTTACAGAATTTTTTAGAAAAAGGAAAATTTTTAATTTATAGAAATCAAAGAACTAAGCATAATATCCCACATCGGCTAGAAATTTTTTAGACAATGGTTCATAACCAGTATAAATAAGATTAATATGCTTCCAACAACGAATGAGCAGGAAAGCTTGATTTATCAGGCGTCCAAGTTTAAAAGTTTTATATGGTTTGATCTGGTTTTTTATTTGATCAAACTAAAACTTTAAACAGTTTCAAAAAAATATTATAATATTTAAAAATTTAAAAAGTTTAAATATTATAAATATTGAAACTTTAAAAAGTTTTTAGCTTTTAAAATGTTTTTAAATATTAGAAGTTTTAAATTTTAAAAGTTTAAAATATTATAAATATTGATGCAAAACATAAATTATCTTATTTATCTACATTTGTGCTTTTTATTTCTTATGAGCTGTAAAACATATTTTTGTGTATGATTTTATAGATGAGTTGATATTCTTTCATTAATTTTTTATTTTTGGGTCTAAGGAAGAAGGATTGACATCGCAAGACCTTAATTTGATGTTTGAGTCAAATTTTGAGGTTTAAAGAAGAAAGATGGACGACAAACACACATGTTTTATTAGCTATACATAGGCATGACCAGGGTTACGGTTGTCACGGTTAAGGTTTATTAACCATCGGTTATGGTTAGAAATTTTTGTAACCTTAACCAGAACCGTTTAACAAACGGTTAAACGGTTACGTTTAAATACGGTTACGGTTCAAGCGGTTACTGTTATATACGGTTACGGTTATTTGATAATATAATACGGTTGATATTATTTGATGATATAATATAATTGATATTATTTATTTATAATTAATATGTTCTTATAGTGTACTCATATTTCTATATATCATATGATTCATATTAAATAAATAATTATTAGTATATTTTATTATGTTTTTAAAATATTATAAACCAAGTAAGGATTTTGGTTTGAGAAGTTTCTAAACGCGTGGATCTAAAACCAAATAAGTATATGGATAAAATTGTCAATAATTGGGTGCATGTGTTGACTATGCTGGTAATCATGAATTTCACAAATTTTATGAGAAAAGAAATGATTTTGTTCTTGGAGTTTGATGGGTTAACAAGTTGTGTGGTAGTCTAAAAAAAGGTTTTTCAGTGGAAGAATGTGAAGAAGTTGACGAGGAAGAAGAAGAAAAAGAGTATAACGAAGAACCAAACGGTAAAAGTTACGATGACAATTAACACAAAATTTGACAATGAAAATGACAAGAAAGAATATGAAAAATAAGAAAACATTGAATAAAAAACACGAAAACATAGGTGGTAGCGATCAATTAAATATGAAAACGAGTTAAATTCATGATTATAAAATTGTTTCGTTTTTCTGGTGGTCAAAGAAAATAGTTTAGGATATGTGAGGTCATCAGTTTGATTTGCCTCGCCTGGATGTCAAGTTAAATTTATGTTTTTTTATCAGATTTGATTTTATAACACAACTGATTTTTATATTTTAAAAAATTGTATATCTGAAATTTAATTTTTTTTCTTAGTACTAATTTTAATTTTTTTATAAAATTATATTTTATTATTGTAATTAATTATATATAATTTTTATCAAAATATATTAAATAAATCCACGCTCAAAACCTAGTTTTATGAAATGAAATAGTTATTTAAAAATCTTGCCCACTAATTGTTAACGAACAAATTAAATTTTGGCCGTGCAAGGCACGGACGGGCCTAACACTAGTAAATAATAAATGTACAGAGAATATTTAAAACTAAAAGAAAAAAAGAAAAGAAAATTAGATCTCTGACTACTTCGAATTCGATCGTTACTAGAAACTGCGACCACGATATTGGTCGTGGAGGAGAGAAGAAGATGTCAAAGTCTCCCGAATCGATTGCGACACGTTCTTCTTCATCAACCTAATTCCAAAGCCTTTTTCCCGATCGAATCATTTCAGGCGTTTAACTGAGTGATCTTGACGACGATGGAGAGATCGGCGTCGGTGGGTGTTAACGACGGCCGTTTTGGGGGAAACCACTTCTATTCTCCATCTTTCTCTTCGTCTTCTTCCATGAGACATGTCAATTACAGGTTCATATCAATTTGATTTGAATTTTTGTATTGTATCTTGTGCCTTAATCTACTAGCCCTTTTTTTTTTTTTTTTAAATTTAGGGTTTTTGAGTATTGATACTTTTATTAGAAAGGATTGTTCTTTTTTAACCCTTGGAATGATAGTAAAAAAAAAAAAATGAAGCAGGTTTTTTTTTTTTTTTTTTTTATACAGTGTTTTGTTAAAAACTCCGCATTGAGACAGAACCCTTTATCTTTGTAAGTGTGTTCTTCAGAAGAGTTTTGAGAATTTTGATGTTTACATATTTAGCTTGAGGAGAGTTTTACCATGTGAATCAGGAGTCATTAAGCAATTTGATTTGATTTGATTGTTTTATTGAAACTTTATAGGTAGTCTAGGATTTGTGATTCAGGGTTTTGATTGTTGATTTTGTTAGTTAGAGTAGTTTTTGATTTAGTGGGAAAAGATTGTTCATTAGTTTATGACTACTTGTAGTTGGAGACAAGGAATCATGTGAATCAAGAATTTTTTAGTTTGATGGTGATTGATGATTGTTAAAATGTGAATTTTGTTATGGTGAAACATTAGTTGTTGTCTATGACCTCTGATCTTCAGTTTTTTTTTTTAAGATAAATGAGTGATGGGTTTTTAACTGTCTTGCAGTTGCGGATCTTGTGGGTATGAACTGAACTTGAGCTCCACTAATCGAATCACATCAACAATTGGATCAAAATATGGTAAATCCATGAAGAGTGGAATCATATCCTTCTTCAACATCGACGAGGGTAGATTTAGTGAGGTCGATGAGTTCCAATGCATGCCTCACTTCTCCAGATACTCTTGGGGTTTGTTCAGACGTAGAACAAAGCTTCTCTGTCGCAAATGTAATAATTATATTGGAAATGCCTCTCAGGAGAAGGCTCCTCCTGAGTACGCACTTGTAACACATAACTCAGATCCGACATCGCCTAGGACTGGTAGTAGTATTACAAAGTACGATATCAGGATCCGCTCGCTTCAACCCTCCTCTGCTGTCGCGTTGCTGTGAGTGCTTCTTCTACTGCTGTATATACCCGCCGAGATTATACATCTTCTTCAAAGCATCCAATTTAGATCTTTGGTGGAGTGTTTGTTATCGGCTTGGTACTGTTTTGATAAGGTTGTTTTGGATTTTCAGTTGTATAGTAAAAACAGTTTACCTCTTGTTTCTCGGAATATTTACTAGCTCAAGTTCGGTCAAAAAACTGTGAACCACCACCATCCGAATGATGTATGTATCTGATAGTTAAATTTTAATTTCAAGTGTAATGCAAAAAAAAAGGTTTTATCAACAAGATGCCAGTACTTCCCATCATCATTTTGTAATAACATGTCACTTCACTACATTTTTGATGTTAAAATTCAAATACCTAACAAAGTCTTTGTAGCACAAACTCAGAAATTAACATCATAGAATAGAATCACATCATGTGATTCTAAGGTTGATTCCCAGATGGTCTTCCATGTACACCGTTATTATCTTGAGGATTATTAGAACCAGTGCCTCCCTGTGATCCTCCTCCAAACATCTGCATCATTGATCGTAATGCACCTGATAAGTCTTCTGGCATTTGCTCTGTGCCTCCGAGATCGATGTTGATATTCCCACCTACACGAATCTCAGGCTCATCCGAACCATTTCTGTTTCCATCTGCTCCTGCTCCTGCCTCGTTATGGAAATGATTTCCCGGGAATGTGTTTCCCGCCGTGTTCATGAACATGCTCATCAAATCGGGGTTTAAAGGCATTGAGAACTGAGATGGTATTCCTTGTCCTCCTCCCATTCCCGGTTCTTGATTGTGACCTGTGCTTGTATTCTGCTCTTCCAACACCACAAAACTTTAGGTTCTCGTCTTATTTCTAATCCATGAGATGATGACTGAGAGTCAGAGGTGTAACTACCTGACCGCGTCTCTGTCGCTGCTGTTCTTCTCTTAGTTTTTGTTCAGCCACCTGTGTTTCGCAACATGTCAATATCAGATTCTCATGTATATCACAGAATGATCATATTCTTGCAGAGAAATTTATTAAAATAATAACCGACCCTGATATTTTCTTTCACAGATTCGTTATGCGGATCCAACTGCAAAGCTGCCATGAGTGTAATGAAAAAGGTTACACAGAATAAATGCTAGCTAACTCGGAGAAGCGAAGTTGTAGCCCCTTTTCTAAAGCAATCGATCCTATAAAAGGAATATGCTAATAAATTCTAAGAACACATACATACCTTTCTTAAACCCTTTCTCGATGGCATCAGCATATTTTCCTTGAGCATAATATGCTAACCCAAGACGACTGTACGCCTTACTATAATTTGGATCAATTTCAATGGATTTAAGACAGTCCTTAATTGCTTCCGAGCACCTGTTGATCTGGGTATATGCAGCAGCCCTGATAAATGATTTTTTTATAAGTTAAACAGATCATTGGACGACGGAAAAAAATATCTAAGCACATCAAAATCAGATTTATGCAGGAAGCACACTGCCACCAAAGAGCTACAACTTAAAACTAAAGTTGACGAGTGATCACACACCTGTTACAGTAGAAAACGGCGTTCTTATCCGTCAGTGCAATTGCAAAAGAATACAGCTCAATTGCCTCCAGATAAAGATTTGACTGCATAGCCTTGTTACCTGAGAAGCAGCAAATGTCACATAGAAGTAACAAGGACACAAAGATACCCTTCATCGATCTCATTCTAACATAGGCTTTTGGGAACAACTAAAGACTAAGAAAAAGGTTCCCATGATTCCAAGAAAATTGGACTGACTACATATTTTTAAAACCAAACACGTTAAACAATTTCTCAGTTATCAGATCTCAGTATGACAAGTCTATTATATATTAACAAGATATCACAAGCAATCACAAGTACCTTGGCACTTGAGTGTTTCTGCCAAGCTTTTCACATCAAACGTCTGGCATCCAGACTTCTCCATTTCCTAATATGCAGATACGAAACTTATCACCAACTCATTACCAGATAGCAATAGTAAACATTGAAACAAGTCAACAACGAAATCAAACCTACATTGACAGCATCATGAAATATTCTTGTAGCTTTTTCCAGCTGCGCAGGATCATCATCACCCTCAGGTGTATTCCTGAAATACCGTACTTTCTCAAGCGCACCAAAGAGTTGGCCAAAGAGTTCATCTCTAGAAGTCCCTACAGGTAGCATAATCAACAATATAAATCAGAACAAGCTCCATTACAATATCCATCACTCACATTGGTCCAACGAGCATAAAAGAAACCATTACTTACCAGTAAAAATAGGCTCTTTACTCGTATCAACAGAGACATGAGAACCCAAAAAGTCAGAACCTGAGGAGGAACTAGGATCCTGAGTAGCAGCAACAGGTGGTGGTGGTGGTGGCCATGATGATGATGGTGGTGGTGGCCATGATGATGATGGTGGTGGTGGTATGTTTTCTAGAGGTTCACTTTGGTCCAATGAAGTGAACAAATTGACAAGTGAAACAGGTTTCAAACGATCATCTCTCGAAGAATCTGAATTCACTTTAAACGCTTCACCTAAACATTCTCTAGCAACCTCAAGCCCTTCCTCATCAACACCTGGAGAAACCTCAACTACAAAGAACAAACATAGAAGATTCAAAACCCTAAATACCAACGAAACCATTAGTTCTATCTCTAAATCAAACCCTGATGCGAATAGTGAAATCGATTTACGCAATTCGTAGAAAATGAGTGGTGGTGCTTACCGGAATCGAGAAAATCCAAGAATGAAAGGACAATTTTATGGCAGATAGGTGAGTCCGTCGTAAGTTTCGCCATTGGAGAAAGAGAGAGAGAGAGAGGGAGAAGAATCTGGTTTCTTCCTTCTTCTCAGCGATTTGAGTGTTGTCGAAGAAGCCAATTGAAATCTTGTTTGGAAACAAGGTTATGATTGTTTAGGTTATGATTGTTTGGAAAGCTTTTGATTTTGAATGAATAAGATTTGGTACTAAACTATTTTATATATTTTTTATAATTATTTTTAGATATATCAAATTATTGAAAAAATATATTTTTTTGAAATTGGATTAATTGTAAAAATAATGGTTTATCCAATAATAAAATATAAAAATACACTAATACAATAAAAAAAAAATAGAAAAATCTCAAATAGCCTAAACCTAATGTATGTTCTTTTTTTTTTTTCAACCTAATATTAATTAAAATAAAACTCTCTGATTGGTTGCCCAAACTGGCGGAAAGTTGTTTACAAAAAGCGTATCTAACAAAAACATTCTAGAAGAACGGGCTAAACAATCCGCCTTCAACGTCCGCGAGATCTTGAAAAGAGTAAAAGGAGGCAAGGAGGCACTAAGCAACTGGAACTCATCAAGAAGCGTAGAAAAAGCCGGTCACTCCTCTGGGACATACACCATCGCTAATGTATGTTCTTATTTTTATTTACCTTTTGTTAGAGATATATTAGTGTAGTTTGAATATGTGGTGTGTTTTTTTTGCAATTTATACACATTTAACCACATCATTGTTATATAGTATTTTTTTGTTGTTATAAAAGTTATTATTTGTAAAAGTACATAGACATATTTTTACTTTAGTCTCTTTTTGTGTATTATTTAATATTATTAGGGGTATTTGTAAAAATACCGTTATTCAATACCCTTTTGCAAAAATACTTTCTCTTATTATCTATTTTTAATAATACATTCTTTCAATATACAAAATGACTAAATTATAAACTCTAGACTCCAAATAATAAATCATACCCCTTAAAACTATACCCTAAGGTAAAATAGAGAACCCAAACCTTAAATAAAATCTACAAATCAATTTAACACATTGTAATTATGCAAAATAGGAAAAAAATGAAAATGACCGAAAAATTGATTTTTTTTGAGAAGGAGTATCTATAAAAGGGTCTTACTAACATTTTCTCATATTATTATACTTATGTTGAATAGCATAGCAATTAGGTTGATTTTCAAAGTAATTTTTAAGTCACTGATTTTAAACTAAAATATAAAACCTTCAATTCTGGAGCTTAAATATTGTTCAATTTATCATTAGTTGGTGTTATTATATATAAAACTAGTAGTCTACCCCGTACTACGTACGGGGAAAAAAGTTTGTTAAAGTTTTTTATTTCTACTTGAAAACTTAAACAAACATTAACCGAAAAAGAACCATACAAAATAAAAAAATGTTAATGCATAACCAAGAAAGTAAACTAATCTAATTAAATAATGGTATGCTTGCAAAAGTAGACCTCTAACTTGAGTCAATTGCAATGTTAGACCCTTCTTTTTCTTTCTCCAACATTT
This sequence comes from Camelina sativa, assembly GCF_000633955.1. Lineage (NCBI taxonomy): Eukaryota > Viridiplantae > Streptophyta > Magnoliopsida > Brassicales > Brassicaceae > Camelina > Camelina sativa. The sequence goes on along the minus strand of NC_025692.1, from coordinate 14,320,647 downwards.
GCCACTTTCTCCCTATTAAATCCTTGTTCATTCCTTGTATTCACAAAAATGTCATTATTTCTGATTTATTTAAATTTCTTGCGAAAATGTTTATTACATCCATATCTTCATCTTCTTCTTTTATTTACGGTTGTGCCACCGCCATCAATTTTCCAACAACCATGAACAACCAAATTTGAAGCTCTTAAAGCTTCAACAACCTGAATTGTAAGCTTAAATAACACCCAATGCTATAAGAACTTCATTTTCTTCCATCTCCTCTCCATTTTAATCCAAGAAAATTTGCAAGTGCATTCATCTTGTTATATGTCATGATTCTTGGATAGTGATTAAATTGGTGCTGGGTTTCTTCCGTGGTGACTAAAGACAACGTCCTCGGTGTTTGATATTGCGAAACAACCACCGATAAGGTTATTTTCCGGTAGATTTCGTGATTTTCCTTGATTTTTTTGCGAAATTAGACTTCATTTGTTAGTCTAACCGTCATAATATCATGTAAAGTCTACTATGTGGTCAATTTTGCAATTAAAAATTTATCGAATTTTGAGTCCGTAGACTGAAATTTCAGTCTCCTTAATTTCATTTGAAAACAAAAAAATATGGTTCAGAGTGCATTATAATCTTTATGTCGGATACTTTGTTTGCAGTCTACTAAGGTGTATTTTTGCAATTGACCAAATTCTTGACTTTTTAGTTATGACTGCCGGATGAAGTCTTCTTCCGATAATAAAAGAGTAGACATCTATAGTGGCTATATTTGACCAAAATATAAAAACATTGACCGTAATATTATTGATATAAAATTAATTAGTTGACTGCAAAAGAAGTCTACTAGTTAAAAAATTAAAATGTTGGTCAACCCCAAAAATGACCACGGTAGACTGCAAACGAAGTCAACATTCCTGGAGACTTTGTACGTAGTCTACTTGGTGAAAGTCAAACTTGGTCAATTGCAAAACTAACCACAATGAAGTTTACTTTTTCTAGTTGACGGATAGATGAAGAAGTCTACTTATCAGCTAGAAGTCTACTACCAAGTCAATGGTTTGGTCAATTGCAAAAATAGCCAGAGTTGACTGTAATCGAAGTTAACTTGTTGAAACTTCCTAAGAAGTCTATTCTGTTCTATGTTTTTAATCGCAAAACTGACCAAAAAGTTAACAAAGGAAGACAACAAAATAAGTCAACTATCCTAGTAGACTTCATCCAGTGTCTGCTTTATTAGATTGTAATTGCAAAAATAGACCACACAAAATAGACTTCAAGGGAAGTATCTTCATTGAAAACCAATTTATTGCAAATTGGTGAATAATTTTTAAGATTTTCTTGTTGTATTCTTTGATATATGTTATGTACTTGCCTCTATATGTTTTTGAAATGATTATATATTATACATATGGAGAGATCAAGTTTTTGGTTTTCTTAGGCAGTTAGGTCATTAACTTAGACTTAATTTGGAAGTCAACGTGTTGGAGTTCTGTGTGAAGTCTGTATTGATGACAAGAAAAATAATCTCGGTTTTAGAAAACCAATTCCGGTTTATTTGAAACAGTACCAGAAAAATATAAAGAAACCGACTTCTCTGGCAGACTTCTTTACCAACTAACGTCAAATCAATTAAATCAATTTAAACCTTGTAATGATTATGTCGACGATTTCTCTGTCAGACTTCTGCATGGGAAACTGAATCTTCTACAAATCAATCAAATTAATTTAATATTTGTAATGATTATGCTGAAGACTTATCCAAAAGACTTCTTCAAAGAATGTAGAATTCTATAAGTGATATAGAAAATTTCTAAGAATTACCCAACCGTGAATGAGTTCAGTCTCCAATACTACAATGAAGTGTATTCTTAGTTATTAATTGTTACACTAATTTTTATTGAAATTAAAAATTTCTATGATTTTTTTTTCAGTTTTTCTATATCAATCTTGGTTAGTATTTTTTAGAAGATCACACTACAAAAAATATAGGCTTTATTAGCACTAAAAAAACTGTTATCATATGTCATTGATAGTGAATTATCAAACCCTATCTTTGCCCCAGGTATAATAGGGTCACCCCGTACAATAACATTTTTTTGTATGCTATCGTAAGTTGTTCTATTATAGCGTTAATTCGAATGCCTTAATATATTTTCTTGTAGCACATGTTTAATGCTGTTCTATATAGTGTCATAACACTATTATTTGGCTATATGAATATTTAATTCGATTTGTATTATTTCTTCTATTGAATTTTGTTTTCCAACATTTATTTAATTGGATTTACATATAAAAATACATAAAATTATTATTACATTAACCAAACACATCTTATTACATAACATTCCCAAGTACAATGATGGCCGACAAAAAAAAAACACTAATCAAGAAAACAAGAAGTAACTCTTACACAAGAACTTAACCATTCAAAAAAGGCTTCTTCCATTCGTTTCCCAATCCCATCCCATTCCAAGTGCATATCAGCATATAGCTCGACCTAATTGTGTTGCTAAATATACCTCTGCATAAGTCAACGAAACAAGAAAATCACTATACCATCACAAAGATTGGTTGATAAAAATCCAATTACATATTACATTAACAAACGAATCCAGCATTTTGTATAGAGTTTACAAGTATACACAAACTCATCATCAAGGTAAGATCCAAACATATCATTTATGCATACTCACCGCTAAGTGACTCTTCAACACCCTTTGACTTCAGCTCCTGCTTTCTCAACGACTCCAGGCACATGAAAGTGATATTAACCTTTAGTCCCTTCCCTGTAAAAAAACAGAACACATGTAAGTAAGAAAAAAACTTGTATATGAAATTAAATCAAAATGCAGTAGCAAACAAGAGAAACCAAATGGTGATGGTGAACATGGCTAATGATTTTGACCTATGTCTTAACCTCACGGTCCCCTAGTCCTCTACCCACCTTAAGCTACTTAACAGCAACGCGGCTATTGATTAAAACCCTCCTTCGCCGAGTATGTATTGCTTAAATTCTTCAGTTATGTCCATTAGCTCTTCATAGGTGAATAGCCTCTAAACACTGTCCACCACAGCTGAATCTGAGACAAAGAAAAAAACTAACACAACTTAACTACAAACCAAAAATCTGAATATATAGCCAATCAGATTTCATAATCAATAGATAAACATATCAATTACATATGCAGAACTTCAATTAAGGTTTACTAAAATAAAGTATCACGAAACAAAAATAAAAAGAAGCAAACCTTGGGATTATGTTTAGCATTCCTCGCCTGCAAAGCAATGGCTTTAAGATCAAGCTTGCTGGAAATATATACAAGAGACACATAGAGAAGTCATTGAAGAGTAGGAACAATCCCAAAAGGATGCTTAGTAAGGTCAACTGATCAAAGGTCAATAACGAATAATAATAATCAGAACATCAAAAATTCCTGAACCAAGAACAAGAAGAAACCTGTTCACCAGCCTCAACAATGGCAAGTAGATCTGCACAACATCAAAAGTTAGATCTTTTAATTAAAACCCAGAAACTGCAGAACCAAAATCAAAAATGAATCTAAGTGAATAATGGATAAAATTTACCTCGTTCATAGTAGAGTCTGCTTTTAGTGGAATCGAGTATTTTGAGAGACACTACATCAGCTGCGGTAATACCGTCGGCGGCGTCAATATCATTATCGACATCGTCGTTCAAATTCCACCAGATCTGGCTCTGATCTAGCCGCCGCTACAATCTTCAGATCTGTCAAAATAATAAACCATCCACACATTAATACACTGATTAACGAGAAGCAAACAATAAAGCATCAAAAAGAGAGACATAGGAGAAGACAAAGAAAAGAAGAAGACATTACCGTCTAAAACTCGAGATTAGGGTTTGGACAGCTAAAAGGTCGATCTCTACACCATGTTTGAGAGAGAGAAGAGCTGTAGATGACGAAGATAAAGAATTTGATGAGAGACGGATTTTTTTAGTCTTAGAATCGCTTATCGAGAGGGAGAGGCAGAAGGTGGAAGAGGAAGAAAAAAAGTTATTAGGGTTAGGGTTAGTGAAAATTAGGTATATATAACTCGGTTAATTAAAACCGATCGGTTATGTGCTCTGCCAAATCGAACCGAATCGGAAACCGAATCGGAAACCGAATTACCAAATTAATTTCGCTGATCGGTTTGTTGATCCTCTCACAGATACTGCCAAAAATCGAATATCTCGGTTTAATCGATTTGGTTCTCTCAGTTCTGACCGAACGCCGAGGATTATTAATAGTTGATGACATAACAAAGCCAACCACCAATAGTCTATAGAGAAGTCTACTTAATCAAACCCTAAATCAAATAATTTTAAGCTAATCAGCCTTTCCTCCCTTAATTTGACTTGTTTATATGTAAATTTATTTTATTCTATTGTAGGAAGTCTATGTGTTTATTATTTGGTCAATAGGTTTAACAAATTATTTTTTATAATTTTTTAATTAAAATTTAAACTATAATTAAAGAGTAGACATAATTTTATGTCCTCTAGTTGACGTCAATTGGAATCTCCCTTAAATGAATCTATTGCAGACTTCTTCCGGGTTACATCGGTCATTTCGGCTTCTGTTTTTTGTTTGGTCGTAAGGGAATCAACTGTAATTTCAGCATCTTTAGTGGTCATGTTTCTCGAAAATTGAATATGGGTCTATGATTTCATTCAAAGGATACAAAAAAATGCAATTGTCATAATATCTTACATATATAATTCCATCAATGATGCATTCTTGTGTTTTGCTCTCCTTCGTGACTGATTTCTAGATGCAATTTTTTTGATGATACATTTCCTAGGTAAAGTGTTAGTTTTCCTGTCGTCTAAATAATCTAATCACAGCCATACAGACAATTTTGAATCCTGCATCAATTAATAACTGCTAATCAGTTGTTAGCTATAAACGATTTCTTCAAGCATACAAAAGCTATATTAAAAAAAAAATAAAAAAAATAAAATGATAACATGAGAGATAGAAGGAAAAAAAACCTTGATTATTTCATTATGACTCCTTTTGTCTCTCGACTTCGAGATAGGTAAACCCTACTTCTTCTGATCTAAGAAAACTTTTGCATGTTAGCAAGACTTGTTAAATAGAGGTCATAGAAGTATAATATAGTGATATTTAGAAGAATCGAGAAATAGAAAAATAAAGGAATTGTATGAATTAGCAATTTACCTTTTCATGCCTACATTGGATTTTTAGATTTGTACTTGAGAATAGATTTT
>NC_025692.1:14266157-14315398 GCF_000633955.1 Camelina sativa | reverse complement strand
TTTTTTTTTTTTTTTTTTTTTGTGGAACAATTGATATGCAACACACAAAAATAAATGATAGAACACCTTGAGGTAGTGATCAAGAGATTGCTCGTATATGGTGATCTCTTATGGCTAGAAAAAAATGGTCTCAGACTCCCGTTAGTCCTATGGTGATGAAAAAACACTATTTAGACATCGATGATTGGTTCTCCGATTGTAAGATTATGCTTCACAGCCCGTGGTAAGTCAAAGAGCTCACAAACGTAAAGATTCCATATACATTTACGTTGTATGATGCACCGGAGAAGAAGAGCGCCTTGGCATCATATGTTCTTGCCTGCCACACACAATCACAAAGTGAACGGGTATATATTGTGTATTTGTGTTCAATATGTGGATTTGTTTCTAAAATCTAATTAATTATGTCATCTCAATTTTTTTTCCACATAGCAATGACTTCAAATTGAGTAAAACAGTACATGGCAAGGAAATGTCTACTGCAGACAATGAGGGAAGTTGAATGAACTAATCAATTATAATAGTACCTTCGAATTCCTATACACTGTCGAAAATGCAAGCCCCTTCCATGGAAAGCATATGTTCCATACTATTAACCACTTTTCTCCAATCCTCTACTTCCTTCCATTCACGAAGATTATTTTGCCTTCAAATTAAAATCCTCAAATTACATAGAAAATTATTGGAAAATCTTGAAAAATTGAATTAACAATAAGATTTTAGTTCCCACGAGATGAAAGAAAATGATATTCTAACTCACCGGGAAGCTAGCTTTTCCAATCTCCCGTGGCTGTGCTCACAGTCCTATTACCAGTGATAGGTTACTTAGAAACTCGTTGCCAACGTCCACGGTAATTAGAAGAGGCTGAAGACGTTTTCAAGTTGGAGACGGAGCCGATCGAGACATGCATCCGATCGAGACATGCATATATCTCTGGAATTTTCTGGAAACATAAACAACGTAACAGATTGTGAAAGATGAAATATAACAAAAAATAAAACTTTGCTTTATTTTTTTTTTTGTTAAAAAAACTTTGCTTTACTTGAGTAAATGAGTTTTGAGTTCATGGTGAGTTAAATTTATAGAGGAAGATGAAACAGTTTCTGCGATGTAGAGATCGTGGTGATTGTGGGATAGAAAATTTAGGGATTTTTATTAGAAAATTTGGTTATTGTTTAGTTTTTTTTTTCTCGCCACGATTTCGATTTCTTTTCAGAATTTTTTTATGAAATTAAAATTAAAAATAAAATAAAATCTCATGTGGCTTAATTTAATTGGACATATGACTTGTGCTTTATAGGATAAAGGATCACTATCAACACTAATCTCAAACTTTATTTTATTTACTTGTTGTGGGAGATATATTAGTGTAGGTTGATTTTATGATGTATTATTTTTGTAGTTTATACAATTTAATCACATAATTTTTATATAGTTTTTTTTTTCTGAGAGAAGTTATTTATTTCTTTTTTTTTGTTCTTTTTTTTTTAAATATAATTGTTTTGTTTGATAATAATTCCATGCAAGTCAATATACAGATACATAGTTTTACTTTAGTTTGGTTTTGTGTTATTCGTGATTAATCTTAATTTATATTCTATTTAAATTATATTATTATTATTTTATTTGTATTATATTTATATTTGACTAATATTATACTTTACTAATATGATACTTATGTTGAATTGATTTTATTATTATACTTGGTTAACATTAGCATATTTTTAAAAGTTATAAATGAATTATTAATTTATTTTAAATTTAAGCTATAATTTTAAACCTTTGTTTTTGGAAAATATTGATACGACATACACTGATTAATATACTTAGTTGATATTATTATATTTTTAAAAATTGTAAATGATTTATTAATTTAGTTTAAATTTAGGCTATAAATTTAAACATTTGTTTTCCAAAATTATTGATGATGTTTATTATTTCTCATAGTTTAATTGGTTACACAATTTAAATGATGTGTTAGTTCCTAAAAATTTAGAAATGCTGATGTGGAACATGAAATAATTATTATTGGGTGAGAGATATGAGTTGTATTAATGAAATGTTTTCTTTGGTAAAGAAATAAGCTGATGTGTCAACTTCATATTTCACCAAAATGCTGATGTGTAAGCATTGGAGAGAAACATATTGTGTTTTCATTGTATTGATTAGTATATTTTACCTGAAAAAAATGTTTGATTATCTTTGCTTTTAATCATCAAATTAATTATAAAATTAAAGTAAACCTATAATTTTTTTGTATATGCTATAGATTGAATTTTAAAAATAAATAAATTTAAATCTATACTATTACAAGAAGAGAAATGCAAATGAGTTAACGATCATAGTTTTCAAAGTATTACTATTTACTTAGAAATGCCATATATACAGTAAAACCTCTATAAATTAATATTGTTGAGACCATAAAAATCTATTAACTTATAAAAGTTTTAAAACCGAACCTAACAATAAAATATGAAAACCAATTTGAATTCGTAAAAATTCTAAACAATCCAATTTGAAAAAGAATTGAATTTTAATCAGATACTAGTCGGATTTTATACATCTTAATCCAAAAAATCTGAAATTCAAAAGTCTAATCTAATGCGAACCAAAAATCCGAGCGTCCATGCTTAGTCTCAAAGACACAACAACCAAGCCTGAAGATTGTCTAAGAGTTTGGTTTAGTATTGGATTATATTAGTTGTTGAACACAAGGCCACATTCATTGTACACATTTTAGTTTTTTTTGCTTTAAATAAATTTAACATTTTTTGGTTGAGATAAATAAATTGGCCAATTTGTCCAATAACCAAATTCAAATATTTAATTAAGAGTATACTAACATATTATTAAAAAAAATTAGGAAACTAGGATGAGGGATAAAGAGAATTACCATTTTTGTGTTGGTGGTGGTGATGGTTGGTGGCCGGAGGTGGTGGTGATCAGAAGCGGTGACCTGAATAGTTGCCAGAGAAAGTGGTGGCCAAATACGGTGGTCAGACCGATTGTTGAAGGTGGTGGCGACAGGAAATAGCAATCAAAACGGTGACCAGAGGAAGAAACGGGGTGGAGACGAGGATTGATTCAAAATGCTTATTTTTGTAATTATTGTATAAAATACATGAAATATAATATTTTTATGGTTAGTATGGTTTTAAAGTGAAATCAAGAATTTTTTTGGGTTATTTCTAGTTATTTCTATCAGATTTTCTGACTAAATTTTACTTTTTAAAAGAAATTTTCTTTTTGCGGAGATAAAAGAAAAAGCAAATTGCAGATATATCCTTTGACCTCACGGAATCATGATTTTGACTAGGCCTGGGCAAAATACCCGACCTGAAATATCCGTATTGGAACCGAACCGAAAAACTCCGGTTCGGATCGGGTATAGATCTTCTCCAATATATTAGTTGAATCTTAATTGTAAATACTTTTGGGTATCGCGTATTACCCAATCCGAACCGATACCCAATTAGTACTTATGTATATCCAAACCTATGTTGTTTATCATTTCACATATGTAATCCTTATGTGTGTTTATCAGTTGAGATTGCATTGAAGAAGAAGAATCATATTTATCAGTTCGTCTCCACTCTCCACTACCTATATGGCTATATCTGCGGAAGATTTGTTTTTCTTTATAAATTCTATAACCCTAATCCACAATTTGAATCTGGATTCTTTAATTTTTTTTTTTGATAACTGTTAATTATATTACCAAAATGGAACTTGAGGTTTACAAGAGTTTATATCATAAGCTACAGCCCAAATAAAAATAAAAAGCCATAGCGAACATTAGTACAAATTCGAAAGAGAAAGGAGCTAAAAGCAGAGTAGCAGAGCTAACAAATTTTGGGATTTCAGCCATTAATATGGGTAAGCCAATTAGCCAGGAGACCTTTTCCTTGTTTATTGTATTGGTGAGCAAGGAGAATGTCTCTGATGGATCTGTCCAACGCACGGAAGATAGTGTCAGGGGAGGATAAAGGTCCTTCATCAAGTCGGAAATTCTGTTCTTGCCAAATTGAATAGATGGTAGCCTGAGTAGCAATCTTCTTCAGCGTTGAGCGGAGGTCTTTTGTGATACCTAGGAGCCAATATACTAGAGTCTGCCAAGAGGAGAAAATGAGAGAGGGAAGGCCCAATCGAGAAAGAACCTGACTCCAGAGTTGTACTGCAAAATTGCAGTGAAGGAATAGATATCTCTTGTCTCTTCACCATCTGAACAGAGGACGCAAGCAGTGTCTGCAGTCACTCCCCAGGCGTGAAGCCTAGATTTCACAGGCAACCGATTAAGATTCGCAACCCAAAAAGTAAAAGAGTGTTTAGGGATACTACGCTTGAACCAGACAGCACTATGCCAACGTTTGGTTGTAGATGCAGGTCTCAAAGCTTTCCAGGTGAGCTTAGTGCTGAAGAAAAGTTTCCTTGAACCATCTTGACCCCAAGAAAAAACATCTGGTCCGTTAGAATCCGAAGGTGGGTCCAGCAAACTGAGAGTGTTCCAGACTGTGAGCAGTAGAGGGTTACGGGACCTGCATGAAGGAAGTCTCCAACCATGCGGTCCAGCTCCCTGCGCCACCTTAGCATCCCGAGGAATGCCCATTAATCGTGGATCATCAGGACCAAGGAAGTCAATTAAAGGGCCCAAGAAGCACCAGTTATCATACCAAAAACTCGCAGTTTGGCCATCTCCTGTGGAACTCGCCAAGAGAGGCTTCACCAACAGATTCAGTGCATGAAGGTAACGCCACATCCAGGAGGATCCTTGATTTGTCTCGGCTATCCAGTAGTCAGTGTTCTTGAGCATGTGTTCCTTCATCGAGGCAACCCAAAGAGATCCACTATTGGTGATTAGCATCCAAATGAGCTTCATAGTCAACACTTTATTCCAGATAGCAAAGTTACGGAGACCCAATCNTATATTACCAAAATGGAACTTGAGGTTTACAAGAGTTTATATCATAAGCTACAGCCCAAATAAAAATAAAAAGCCATAGCGAACATTAGTACAAATTCGAAAGAGAAAGGAGCTAAAAGCAGAGTAGCAGAGCTAACAAATTTTGGGATTTCAGCCATTAATATGGGTAAGCCAATTAGCCAGGAGACCTTTTCCTTGTTTATTGTATTGGTGAGCAAGGAGAATGTCTCTGATGGATCTGTCCAACGCACGGAAGATAGTGTCAGGGGAGGATAAAGGTCCTTCATCAAGTCGGAAATTCTGTTCTTGCCAAATTGAATAGATGGTAGCCTGAGTAGCAATCTTCTTCAGCGTTGAGCGGAGGTCTTTTGTGATACCTAGGAGCCAATATACTAGAGTCTGCCAAGAGGAGAAAATGAGAGAGGGAAGGCCCAATCGAGAAAGAACCTGACTCCAGAGTTGTACTGCAAAATTGCAGTGAAGGAATAGATATCTCTTGTCTCTTCACCATCTGAACAGAGGACGCAAGCAGTGTCTGCAGTCACTCCCCAGGCGTGAAGCCTAGATTTCACAGGCAACCGATTAAGATTCGCAACCCAAAAAGTAAAAGAGTGTTTAGGGATACTACGCTTGAACCAGACAGCACTATGCCAACGTTTGGTTGTAGATGCAGGTCTCAAAGCTTTCCAGGTGAGCTTAGTGCTGAAGAAAAGTTTCCTTGAACCATCTTGACCCCAAGAAAAAACATCTGGTCCGTTAGAATCCGAAGGTGGGTCCAGCAAACTGAGAGTGTTCCAGACTGTGAGCAGTAGAGGGTTACGGGACCTGCATGAAGGAAGTCTCCAACCATGCGGTCCAGCTCCCTGCGCCACCTTAGCATCCCGAGGAATGCCCATTAATCGTGGATCATCAGGACCAAGGAAGTCAATTAAAGGGCCCAAGAAGCACCAGTTATCATACCAAAAACTCGCAGTTTGGCCATCTCCTGTGGAACTCGCCAAGAGAGGCTTCACCAACAGATTCAGTGCATGAAGGTAACGCCACATCCAGGAGGATCCTTGATTTGTCTCGGCTATCCAGTAGTCAGTGTTCTTGAGCATGTGTTCCTTCATCGAGGCAACCCAAAGAGATCCACTATTGGTGATTAGCATCCAAATGAGCTTCATAGTCAACACTTTATTCCAGATAGCAAAGTTACGGAGACCCAATCCACCTTCTTTCTTTGGCAAACAAATATCCTTCCAGGAGACTTTGGCAGCCGGACGTTTGATGATATTGCCAGACCACAAAAATGCATTAGACATCATCTCGATAGCTCTCAAGCAACCTTTTGGTAAGGCAAAGGTTGAGGACCAGAAGTTTACTGTGCTGTAGATAATTGCAGAGATTAACTAGAGTCTACCAGCGAAGGAGAGGACTTTAGATGACCAAGCAGTGAACCGCTCCTTAACCTTGTCTAGAAGCGGGGCAGACTCTTCTTTCTTGAGCTTACGATGAAGTAAAGGGAGACCAAGATATCGTACCGGTAGAGAACCAAGGGGGTAGCCGAGTTGGTCAAGTCCATCTAACGGGACTGTTGCCACAAACAGTGTGGATTTGGCTCTATTCATGCGCAAACCTGACAGATCTTTGAAATTGTCAAGCAAGGAAGCAATCTCTTGGTGCGAAGTGATCCCGCCATCATAGAATATCATGAGATCATCCGCAAATGCAAGGTGGGAGATAATAGGATTTCTTCCGAGAGGATGATATCCTATTTGTCCTGCCGCAAACCTAGAGTTGAGCATATTGGTGATGACCTTCATAGCAATCACAAAGAGAGAGGGGGATAACGAATCCCCTTGTCTTAATCCTCTAGTTCCTCTGAAAAATCCACATAGCTCCCCATTGATATTGACAGAGAAGGAAGTGGTAGTTAGACATTGCTTAATCCAAACAATGAATCGGGGAGGGAATTGTGCAAATTCGAGCGTTCTCAGGATGAAATCCCGAGAACGCTCTAGGAGTGATGAAATCCTGAGAGCGTTCTCCATAGCAATCATAGGTCCACTTTCAAAAGAGCTCTAGGAGTGATGTTACTTCTCCCGAAACCTTGGACCATCTCCGTGGCCAAGAGCACATTTTCAACGAGCAACCTACCCTTGACAAACGCAGATTGGGAGTTGGATATCATTAGGGGCAATAAGTTCTCCATCCGCCGCGCAATTATTTTGGAGATGGCTTTGTAGATCATATTACTGCAGGAGATAGGTCTAAACTTGGTGATGTTCTCAGCACCTATCTCTTTAGGTATCAGGATCAAAGCTGTTGCATTCGTTTGCTTGAGGAGATTGCTTGTGCTAAAGAACTCTTTGACAGCCGCGATAATATCATGACCAATTATATCCCAAGAGGCTCGATAAAACTCCCCCGTGTAGCCGTCCGATCTAGGAGTCTTGTTAGACGGCATAGAGAACACTGCTTGCTTGATTTCAGCATCCGAGACATCATCTGTAAGGGAGTCAGAAAGGGATTGGTTCAACCTGAAAGGCGTGAATTCCCTAAGTTGATCAAGCTCAGAAGGGGAGAGGATGGAAGAATCTCCTCCCAGAAGGACCTTGTAGTAGGACACACAATGTTGCTTGACATCCTCCATATTGCTTAATCGCTGCCATTGAGAATCTACCAGGTAGTGAATCTGGTTTTTGGCTCGCTTGGTTGCTACAACTCTATGGAAGTAGGCTGTATTGAGATCCCCACACTCGAACCACTTAATCTTTACCTTTTGGTACATAAATTTCTCCTCTGCCATAACTAGAGTTAACCACTTTCTCTGCAACCACAACTACAGGGGAAGGATTGGTCAAGAGAAGAGACTGGCAGTGAAGGAGTCATTCTTGAGCTTCCTTGGTTCGATTCTCCAAATCCGAAAAGTGCTCTATGTTGAGGTTTCGGATGATGTTTTTCAGATCTTTCAACTTCTTTGCCAAACAGTATTGAGCAGATCCTTGGTAGTGAGTTGTATGCCAAAACATCAGAAGCCTCGGGAGGAACTCCTCATGCTGAAGAAGGTAATGAGAAATCATAAAATGTCTACGACCTCTTTGCCTCGTGTCAAGATCAATTATGGCGGGGAATGGTCTGAAAAATCAGGTTCAGCAAAGTGAGCAAATGACAGAGGGAATTTGACCATCCATTCATCATTAATAAGGATTATATCCAACTTCTTAGCAATAGGGTTCTGCTCCTGATTATTCCATCAAGTGAACTTGTTTCCTCGAATGGAGAGGTCTTGGAGACTAGCATAGAGAAGACAATCTCTAAACTCCTCCATCCCCTTCCTGACTCGAGTGCCTCCCGAGGAATGCTCTGAGGGATTGAGAGTTTGATTGAAGTCCCCTATCACTGTTCATGGTCGTGAATTGATGGAAGAGTCTCGGGATAACGAGCAAACTTCCTCCCATAGCTGCTGTCTCCCGTATCGACAGTTGACTGCATATACAAAGGAGACAATGATTTCACTGTCTTCGTTTGGCAGAGTTACTATGCAAGTTATCATCTGTTTCAATTTGGAATGAATAAGGAGTTTCACTGACTGATCCCATACAACCCAGATTCTACCCAGCTCTGCAAACTCATAATTAGCTTCAAAATTCCAACCAGCAAAGGTGGACTGAACATACTTGTGCGACTTGTGCTGCTTAACACGCGTCTCAACAAGACTGCCAAAAACCGGCTTATACTGCCGTAGCCATTTCCGGAAACTTCTCCTCTTTACACTATGATTAAAACCTCTAACGTTCCAAAAAAAAATGTCGACCCTTGTCATTATCTAGATGATTTGGGGGGTGAGCTCTTCCCTGTGGAAACACGCTCGAATCGTCTTTCCTTCTTAGACAGAACACGGATAAAGTTAGCATTATCAGCTGGGTTATCGTCTTCTTCAGACGAAGGGTCCGAAGAAGAGGATTCCTCTACAGTTTCAGGATCCGAAGAGGATGGAGCTGAGGATGAGGAGCACTTAGAAGGCAATGGCTTTTTGGAGGGTTTTAGCTTTTTGGAGGACTTTGGGGTTTTGGAGGAGTTACCCAGCTCAAAAGCCAATTCTAGAGTACCTGATTTGGGATGAGAGGAGGGAAGCTTTTGGGAGGGGATGTCATCAACTTCAGTTTCAGAGAGTTTTCGTGCTCTTTCTTTGCGTGTCCTGCTCAGGTTTTTCCTATTGAGCCCCTCTGTGGAGGATTTTTTCGTGCGAGGGCAGTCTTCACCGGAGTGAACCGTTGAGTTGCACCGGGTGCAGAGAATTAGGGCTGTAGGGCAACGTTTGATGGTATGTCATATGCCCTGACAGAAGTCAAACGTCGGAGAGAGCTTTGGATTCTTTAAATTTCTTCGCTTCTTCTCCTGAATCTCCTCTTTCATAGACGTTAAAGATTCATCCAAAGGTAAATCACATTGCTTAGTGAATTTACTTCATCAATTGACACTTATATTGTATATAGAGTTAACCACGAGAGTTTGATGCATTTAACCACGAGTGTTTGGTACTTTAGTTCATCGATTGATTCTTTAGACTGTATATAGAATTGGTTTAGTTATTTTGGTATGATTTTTTTAGTTATAATTTCATGAAATTTGATATAGTTATTCAATTTATATAGGATATTTTAGTTATATATATGGATATTTTGGTTCTAAATGGGTAAAAAATACTTATACCGAACTGAACCCAAAACATATTAGATATATTTCGGTATTCCAAAAAAATACCCGAACCAATCTTAACCCGAAAAAATCTGAACAGAACCCGAACCGAAATTTTCATAATACCTATATGATTCTATAAACTATAAACCCGAATTACCCGAAAACCAAATTAGCCGAACCGAACCCGAACCAAAAAAATCCCGAATGCCCACCACTAAATTTTTGATTATTATCACCTTTTTCTATGATGTTCGATTCACACTAAAGAGGTAAAATCTGCTTTTTCTACTATCACAGATTCTTCTTCTACTCAACTTCCTTTGTCTTCTAAGAGAAATGTCTAGCGGCGACTCAACGATGAACACGGCCAGGGAGATCGCCGGTGACAAGGTTGATTCGAAGGATGTTGAGGCAACAACAACAAAAGGAGATATCGAGTCCCAGATTCTCGCGGCTATGCAGTCCCGAGTAACCTACCTCAGAGATAAAGCAGAGTAAGAAATCGTTGCTTAAGGCATCTCTCTCTTCGCTTCGATTTCACGGAAATTATCACTGTTGTTGTTTTGTTTTGAATATGGTTAAAGATGGTTGAAACGAAGGAAAATGAGGATCTAGGTCTGTGTGAATTGAGTTGTTCGAGGTAGCATTCAGTGTATGTGGTAGACTAGGTTTGTATAAGATTGGTTTGGTGATGATGCAGGGAGTTTGATTTGGGGGAGAAACTAGGGTTTTGTGGTCAGCGATGTTTGTTAAATTTGGTGAAATATGGTTGAAACGAAGAAAAATGAGAATCTAGGTCTATGAATTGAATTGTTGTAGTAGCATTCAGTGTCTGTTTTAGGCTGGGTTTGTATAAGATTGGTTTGGTGATGTTGTAGAGTTAGATTTCGTGGAGAAACTGAAGCCTTATGGTATGGTTCCAAAGCATAGTTTTGGTGAAAGCTATAAAATGAGATTTTTAGGTTTGTGAATTGAGATGTTCGAGTAGCAATCACTGCCCTTGGTAGGATAGCTTTGTGTCAGAGCTTGGTGATGATTTAGTGTTTGATTTCGTGGAAAATGAGGGCTGTAATGGTTTCATTTCGTTTAAGTATATGAGACGAAGATTTTCATTCAAAGGAATGGCTGAAGATTGATGATATCTCCAGTTTATGGTTTAAAGGGTTTCATTCAAAGGAAAGGTTTTCTGAAGCACAATTATCTGGAATTTGGTTTTTGCAGCAGCCTCACCTGTGAGAGTGTGCGGAGGTTGCTGGAGGAGGATCTGAAATTGGAGAAACATGCTTTGGATGTGCATAAGAGCTTTGTTAAACAACATTTGGTTCAGGTATCCTTTGCTATAGTTAATGCCAAGTTTTGCATGAAATAGAGAAAATATGTTACTACTTGCAGCTGACTAATTATGCCTCAATATGTTTTCTTGGTGATAACAGTGCTTAGAAGGTGCTGAGAATGATGATACTTCAGAAAATTCTCAAGAAACTGAGAAGAAAGATGATGTAACTCCATTGAAAGAGGCAGCAAAGTTATCGGAAGAGCACAAGGTGAAAAAAGATGTCAAGGCAGATATGACTGGTGATGATGACAAAACAGAAGATTCTCCTGTGATGGGACTTCTGACAGATGACAACACGTCCAAATCTATAGCTGAGCAAACAAAAGATGAGGAGAGCAAAGANGCGTCTCAACAAGACTGCCAAAAACCGGCTTATACTGCCGTAGCCATTTCCGGAAACTTCTCCTCTTTACACTATGATTAAAACCTCTAACGTTCCAAAAAAAAATGTCGACCCTTGTCATTATCTAGATGATTTGGGGGGTGAGCTCTTCCCTGTGGAAACACGCTCGAATCGTCTTTCCTTCTTAGACAGAACACGGATAAAGTTAGCATTATCAGCTGGGTTATCGTCTTCTTCAGACGAAGGGTCCGAAGAAGAGGATTCCTCTACAGTTTCAGGATCCGAAGAGGATGGAGCTGAGGATGAGGAGCACTTAGAAGGCAATGGCTTTTTGGAGGGTTTTAGCTTTTTGGAGGACTTTGGGGTTTTGGAGGAGTTACCCAGCTCAAAAGCCAATTCTAGAGTACCTGATTTGGGATGAGAGGAGGGAAGCTTTTGGGAGGGGATGTCATCAACTTCAGTTTCAGAGAGTTTTCGTGCTCTTTCTTTGCGTGTCCTGCTCAGGTTTTTCCTATTGAGCCCCTCTGTGGAGGATTTTTTCGTGCGAGGGCAGTCTTCACCGGAGTGAACCGTTGAGTTGCACCGGGTGCAGAGAATTAGGGCTGTAGGGCAACGTTTGATGGTATGTCATATGCCCTGACAGAAGTCAAACGTCGGAGAGAGCTTTGGATTCTTTAAATTTCTTCGCTTCTTCTCCTGAATCTCCTCTTTCATAGACGTTAAAGATTCATCCAAAGGTAAATCACATTGCTTAGTGAATTTACTTCATCAATTGACACTTATATTGTATATAGAGTTAACCACGAGAGTTTGATGCATTTAACCACGAGTGTTTGGTACTTTAGTTCATCGATTGATTCTTTAGACTGTATATAGAATTGGTTTAGTTATTTTGGTATGATTTTTTTAGTTATAATTTCATGAAATTTGATATAGTTATTCAATTTATATAGGATATTTTAGTTATATATATGGATATTTTGGTTCTAAATGGGTAAAAAATACTTATACCGAACTGAACCCAAAACATATTAGATATATTTCGGTATTCCAAAAAAATACCCGAACCAATCTTAACCCGAAAAAATCTGAACAGAACCCGAACCGAAATTTTCATAATACCTATATGATTCTATAAACTATAAACCCGAATTACCCGAAAACCAAATTAGCCGAACCGAACCCGAACCAAAAAAATCCCGAATGCCCACCACTAAATTTTTGATTATTATCACCTTTTTCTATGATGTTCGATTCACACTAAAGAGGTAAAATCTGCTTTTTCTACTATCACAGATTCTTCTTCTACTCAACTTCCTTTGTCTTCTAAGAGAAATGTCTAGCGGCGACTCAACGATGAACACGGCCAGGGAGATCGCCGGTGACAAGGTTGATTCGAAGGATGTTGAGGCAACAACAACAAAAGGAGATATCGAGTCCCAGATTCTCGCGGCTATGCAGTCCCGAGTAACCTACCTCAGAGATAAAGCAGAGTAAGAAATCGTTGCTTAAGGCATCTCTCTCTTCGCTTCGATTTCACGGAAATTATCACTGTTGTTGTTTTGTTTTGAATATGGTTAAAGATGGTTGAAACGAAGGAAAATGAGGATCTAGGTCTGTGTGAATTGAGTTGTTCGAGGTAGCATTCAGTGTATGTGGTAGACTAGGTTTGTATAAGATTGGTTTGGTGATGATGCAGGGAGTTTGATTTGGGGGAGAAACTAGGGTTTTGTGGTCAGCGATGTTTGTTAAATTTGGTGAAATATGGTTGAAACGAAGAAAAATGAGAATCTAGGTCTATGAATTGAATTGTTGTAGTAGCATTCAGTGTCTGTTTTAGGCTGGGTTTGTATAAGATTGGTTTGGTGATGTTGTAGAGTTAGATTTCGTGGAGAAACTGAAGCCTTATGGTATGGTTCCAAAGCATAGTTTTGGTGAAAGCTATAAAATGAGATTTTTAGGTTTGTGAATTGAGATGTTCGAGTAGCAATCACTGCCCTTGGTAGGATAGCTTTGTGTCAGAGCTTGGTGATGATTTAGTGTTTGATTTCGTGGAAAATGAGGGCTGTAATGGTTTCATTTCGTTTAAGTATATGAGACGAAGATTTTCATTCAAAGGAATGGCTGAAGATTGATGATATCTCCAGTTTATGGTTTAAAGGGTTTCATTCAAAGGAAAGGTTTTCTGAAGCACAATTATCTGGAATTTGGTTTTTGCAGCAGCCTCACCTGTGAGAGTGTGCGGAGGTTGCTGGAGGAGGATCTGAAATTGGAGAAACATGCTTTGGATGTGCATAAGAGCTTTGTTAAACAACATTTGGTTCAGGTATCCTTTGCTATAGTTAATGCCAAGTTTTGCATGAAATAGAGAAAATATGTTACTACTTGCAGCTGACTAATTATGCCTCAATATGTTTTCTTGGTGATAACAGTGCTTAGAAGGTGCTGAGAATGATGATACTTCAGAAAATTCTCAAGAAACTGAGAAGAAAGATGATGTAACTCCATTGAAAGAGGCAGCAAAGTTATCGGAAGAGCACAAGGTGAAAAAAGATGTCAAGGCAGATATGACTGGTGATGATGACAAAACAGAAGATTCTCCTGTGATGGGACTTCTGACAGATGACAACACGTCCAAATCTATAGCTGAGCAAACAAAAGATGAGGAGAGCAAAGAGGTCCTTCAGAGTGANAAATGAGATTTTTAGGTTTGTGAATTGAGATGTTCGAGTAGCAATCACTGCCCTTGGTAGGATAGCTTTGTGTCAGAGCTTGGTGATGATTTAGTGTTTGATTTCGTGGAAAATGAGGGCTGTAATGGTTTCATTTCGTTTAAGTATATGAGACGAAGATTTTCATTCAAAGGAATGGCTGAAGATTGATGATATCTCCAGTTTATGGTTTAAAGGGTTTCATTCAAAGGAAAGGTTTTCTGAAGCACAATTATCTGGAATTTGGTTTTTGCAGCAGCCTCACCTGTGAGAGTGTGCGGAGGTTGCTGGAGGAGGATCTGAAATTGGAGAAACATGCTTTGGATGTGCATAAGAGCTTTGTTAAACAACATTTGGTTCAGGTATCCTTTGCTATAGTTAATGCCAAGTTTTGCATGAAATAGAGAAAATATGTTACTACTTGCAGCTGACTAATTATGCCTCAATATGTTTTCTTGGTGATAACAGTGCTTAGAAGGTGCTGAGAATGATGATACTTCAGAAAATTCTCAAGAAACTGAGAAGAAAGATGATGTAACTCCATTGAAAGAGGCAGCAAAGTTATCGGAAGAGCACAAGGTGAAAAAAGATGTCAAGGCAGATATGACTGGTGATGATGACAAAACAGAAGATTCTCCTGTGATGGGACTTCTGACAGATGACAACACGTCCAAATCTATAGCTGAGCAAACAAAAGATGAGGAGAGCAAAGAGGTCCTTCAGAGTGACATAAAGAAAGCCCTTCGTAAAAGGTCTTCTTATATTAACGCTAATTCTGAGTAAGTCGATTCTGTCTTCTTATCCTTTCTCAGATGCCATATTTTAACCGTTAGGAAACATTTTTCTATATGTCAGTTTGCTGTCGTCAATAATTGTGGGAAAGGGACTATCTTTGTTTATAATTGCTTGCTTTGTTTCAGGAAAATTACAATGGGTTTACTTCGTCGACTTTTNATTCAAAGGAAAGGTTTTCTGAAGCACAATTATCTGGAATTTGGTTTTTGCAGCAGCCTCACCTGTGAGAGTGTGCGGAGGTTGCTGGAGGAGGATCTGAAATTGGAGAAACATGCTTTGGATGTGCATAAGAGCTTTGTTAAACAACATTTGGTTCAGGTATCCTTTGCTATAGTTAATGCCAAGTTTTGCATGAAATAGAGAAAATATGTTACTACTTGCAGCTGACTAATTATGCCTCAATATGTTTTCTTGGTGATAACAGTGCTTAGAAGGTGCTGAGAATGATGATACTTCAGAAAATTCTCAAGAAACTGAGAAGAAAGATGATGTAACTCCATTGAAAGAGGCAGCAAAGTTATCGGAAGAGCACAAGGTGAAAAAAGATGTCAAGGCAGATATGACTGGTGATGATGACAAAACAGAAGATTCTCCTGTGATGGGACTTCTGACAGATGACAACACGTCCAAATCTATAGCTGAGCAAACAAAAGATGAGGAGAGCAAAGAGGTCCTTCAGAGTGACATAAAGAAAGCCCTTCGTAAAAGGTCTTCTTATATTAACGCTAATTCTGAGTAAGTCGATTCTGTCTTCTTATCCTTTCTCAGATGCCATATTTTAACCGTTAGGAAACATTTTTCTATATGTCAGTTTGCTGTCGTCAATAATTGTGGGAAAGGGACTATCTTTGTTTATAATTGCTTGCTTTGTTTCAGGAAAATTACAATGGGTTTACTTCGTCGACTTTTGGAGCAAGATCTTAAATTAGAAAAGTATTCTCTTGACCCCTACAAGAAATTCATTAATGAAGAATTAGATGAAGTAAGTAACTATAATTTACTATGTTTCTTGTTATAACTGAGAGACACATTCTTCTTATAGCTTTTCTTGGCTAATTAGGTACTACAAGCTCTTGAAACTACAAAACCTATAAGTAAGGCTATGGCTCCGAAGAAAACTACAAAACGTATGACTAAGGATATGGCTCGGAAGACAACTGTAACCAGGAATGTCAAGAGTACACCAGCTAAAAATTCAGACAATGAAGAAATGTCTGATTCAGATGGTGAAGACGAGGAGGAGGACATGGAAGTAGCTGTGAAAAAGAAGACGGCTGAGAAAAGAAAGTCATCAAAGTCAGAGGGAACCGGAAAGAGGAAACGTGAAAAGGAGAAAGTTTCATCTCTGAAGAAGACAAAACAAACAGATTCACAGAGCGACAGTGATGCAGGAGAAAAGGCATCATCTTCAGAAAAATCTGTGAAGGTATAGCAGCTTTGTTGTAGCTCCTATCTCGATTCCTATAAAAACAGCAGTGCACAATATACATCGCTTGTTTTCTGTTTGTCTAATATTTTTTAACTGCAGAAACAGGAAACTCCAACGACTGGCTACGGCAGGCGTGTTGAGCATCTTAAATCTATCATAAAATCTTGTGGAATGAGGTTTTAAATCAAAACCCGGTAGATCTTAAAAATCTGTGTTGGTTCATACTCCAGATTTTTGATTTAATCTCTTTCTTGCCAGTATTTCTCCATCGGTTTACAGGAAAGCCAAGCANGTTGGTTTAGTTATTTTGGTATGATTTTTTTAGTTATAATTTCATGAAATTTGATATAGTTATTCAATTTATATAGGATATTTTAGTTATATATATGGATATTTTGGTTCTAAATGGGTAAAAAATACTTATACCGAACTGAACCCAAAACATATTAGATATATTTCGGTATTCCAAAAAAATACCCGAACCAATCTTAACCCGAAAAAATCTGAACAGAACCCGAACCGAAATTTTCATAATACCTATATGATTCTATAAACTATAAACCCGAATTACCCGAAAACCAAATTAGCCGAACCGAACCCGAACCAAAAAAATCCCGAATGCCCACCACTAAATTTTTGATTATTATCACCTTTTTCTATGATGTTCGATTCACACTAAAGAGGTAAAATCTGCTTTTTCTACTATCACAGATTCTTCTTCTACTCAACTTCCTTTGTCTTCTAAGAGAAATGTCTAGCGGCGACTCAACGATGAACACGGCCAGGGAGATCGCCGGTGACAAGGTTGATTCGAAGGATGTTGAGGCAACAACAACAAAAGGAGATATCGAGTCCCAGATTCTCGCGGCTATGCAGTCCCGAGTAACCTACCTCAGAGATAAAGCAGAGTAAGAAATCGTTGCTTAAGGCATCTCTCTCTTCGCTTCGATTTCACGGAAATTATCACTGTTGTTGTTTTGTTTTGAATATGGTTAAAGATGGTTGAAACGAAGGAAAATGAGGATCTAGGTCTGTGTGAATTGAGTTGTTCGAGGTAGCATTCAGTGTATGTGGTAGACTAGGTTTGTATAAGATTGGTTTGGTGATGATGCAGGGAGTTTGATTTGGGGGAGAAACTAGGGTTTTGTGGTCAGCGATGTTTGTTAAATTTGGTGAAATATGGTTGAAACGAAGAAAAATGAGAATCTAGGTCTATGAATTGAATTGTTGTAGTAGCATTCAGTGTCTGTTTTAGGCTGGGTTTGTATAAGATTGGTTTGGTGATGTTGTAGAGTTAGATTTCGTGGAGAAACTGAAGCCTTATGGTATGGTTCCAAAGCATAGTTTTGGTGAAAGCTATAAAATGAGATTTTTAGGTTTGTGAATTGAGATGTTCGAGTAGCAATCACTGC
This sequence comes from Camelina sativa, assembly GCF_000633955.1. Lineage (NCBI taxonomy): Eukaryota > Viridiplantae > Streptophyta > Magnoliopsida > Brassicales > Brassicaceae > Camelina > Camelina sativa. The sequence goes on along the minus strand of NC_025692.1, from coordinate 14,297,764 downwards.
CCTTGGTAGGATAGCTTTGTGTCAGAGCTTGGTGATGATTTAGTGTTTGATTTCGTGGAAAATGAGGGCTGTAATGGTTTCATTTCGTTTAAGTATATGAGACGAAGATTTTCATTCAAAGGAATGGCTGAAGATTGATGATATCTCCAGTTTATGGTTTAAAGGGTTTCATTCAAAGGAAAGGTTTTCTGAAGCACAATTATCTGGAATTTGGTTTTTGCAGCAGCCTCACCTGTGAGAGTGTGCGGAGGTTGCTGGAGGAGGATCTGAAATTGGAGAAACATGCTTTGGATGTGCATAAGAGCTTTGTTAAACAACATTTGGTTCAGGTATCCTTTGCTATAGTTAATGCCAAGTTTTGCATGAAATAGAGAAAATATGTTACTACTTGCAGCTGACTAATTATGCCTCAATATGTTTTCTTGGTGATAACAGTGCTTAGAAGGTGCTGAGAATGATGATACTTCAGAAAATTCTCAAGAAACTGAGAAGAAAGATGATGTAACTCCATTGAAAGAGGCAGCAAAGTTATCGGAAGAGCACAAGGTGAAAAAAGATGTCAAGGCAGATATGACTGGTGATGATGACAAAACAGAAGATTCTCCTGTGATGGGACTTCTGACAGATGACAACACGTCCAAATCTATAGCTGAGCAAACAAAAGATGAGGAGAGCAAAGAGGTCCTTCAGAGTGACATAAAGAAAGCCCTTCGTAAAAGGTCTTCTTATATTAACGCTAATTCTGAGTAAGTCGATTCTGTCTTCTTATCCTTTCTCAGATGCCATATTTTAACCGTTAGGAAACATTTTTCTATATGTCAGTTTGCTGTCGTCAATAATTGTGGGAAAGGGACTATCTTTGTTTATAATTGCTTGCTTTGTTTCAGGAAAATTACAATGGGTTTACTTCGTCGACTTTTGGAGCAAGATCTTAAATTAGAAAAGTATTCTCTTGACCCCTACAAGAAATTCATTAATGAAGAATTAGATGAAGTAAGTAACTATAATTTACTATGTTTCTTGTTATAACTGAGAGACACATTCTTCTTATAGCTTTTCTTGGCTAATTAGGTACTACAAGCTCTTGAAACTACAAAACCTATAAGTAAGGCTATGGCTCCGAAGAAAACTACAAAACGTATGACTAAGGATATGGCTCGGAAGACAACTGTAACCAGGAATGTCAAGAGTACACCAGCTAAAAATTCAGACAATGAAGAAATGTCTGATTCAGATGGTGAAGACGAGGAGGAGGACATGGAAGTAGCTGTGAAAAAGAAGACGGCTGAGAAAAGAAAGTCATCAAAGTCAGAGGGAACCGGAAAGAGGAAACGTGAAAAGGAGAAAGTTTCATCTCTGAAGAAGACAAAACAAACAGATTCACAGAGCGACAGTGATGCAGGAGAAAAGGCATCATCTTCAGAAAAATCTGTGAAGGTATAGCAGCTTTGTTGTAGCTCCTATCTCGATTCCTATAAAAACAGCAGTGCACAATATACATCGCTTGTTTTCTGTTTGTCTAATATTTTTTAACTGCAGAAACAGGAAACTCCAACGACTGGCTACGGCAGGCGTGTTGAGCATCTTAAATCTATCATAAAATCTTGTGGAATGAGGTTTTAAATCAAAACCCGGTAGATCTTAAAAATCTGTGTTGGTTCATACTCCAGATTTTTGATTTAATCTCTTTCTTGCCAGTATTTCTCCATCGGTTTACAGGAAAGCCAAGCAGGCTCCCGAGGAGAAACGCGAGGATACTCTGGTAAAAGAACTCAAGGAGATACTCGCCAAAGAAGGATTGTCTGCAAATCCTTCAGAAAAAGGTAATGTTCACACTAACGAAGTTTCCTCTACCATTAGGAAAGCGTAAGACACCTTCGAGATATTCTAGGGTGAAACCATATAAATTATGAACAATGTATATGTTTTGACCTGGTGACAGAGATCAAGGAAGTCAAAAAAAGAAAAGAAAGAACAAAGGAGCTTGAGGGTATTGATACTAGCAACATTGTGTCGAGTTCAAGGAGAAGATCCACAACAAGTTTTGTGCCGCCTCCGAAGCCAATAAAAGCAGAAGAAAGCGAGAGCGATGAATCAGAAGATTCTGATAATGAAGAGGATGAGGAGGAAGATGAAGAAGTAGTAGGTGAAGAAGAAGATGAGGAAGTAGTAGGAGAAGAAGAAGATGAGGACGAGGAAGAAGGCGAGGGAGGTAATGAAGAAGGCGCAGAGGGAAGTCAAAACGAAGGAGAAGCAAACACTGGTGCGTATCCTTTGTGTTATATCAATTTTCAGCAGAATATATTATATAAAACTGATGATTATCTTGGTTTTGTTGCAGAAGATGGTGATGAAGNTCGCTTCGATTTCACGGAAATTATCACTGTTGTTGTTTTGTTTTGAATATGGTTAAAGATGGTTGAAACGAAGGAAAATGAGGATCTAGGTCTGTGTGAATTGAGTTGTTCGAGGTAGCATTCAGTGTATGTGGTAGACTAGGTTTGTATAAGATTGGTTTGGTGATGATGCAGGGAGTTTGATTTGGGGGAGAAACTAGGGTTTTGTGGTCAGCGATGTTTGTTAAATTTGGTGAAATATGGTTGAAACGAAGAAAAATGAGAATCTAGGTCTATGAATTGAATTGTTGTAGTAGCATTCAGTGTCTGTTTTAGGCTGGGTTTGTATAAGATTGGTTTGGTGATGTTGTAGAGTTAGATTTCGTGGAGAAACTGAAGCCTTATGGTATGGTTCCAAAGCATAGTTTTGGTGAAAGCTATAAAATGAGATTTTTAGGTTTGTGAATTGAGATGTTCGAGTAGCAATCACTGCCCTTGGTAGGATAGCTTTGTGTCAGAGCTTGGTGATGATTTAGTGTTTGATTTCGTGGAAAATGAGGGCTGTAATGGTTTCATTTCGTTTAAGTATATGAGACGAAGATTTTCATTCAAAGGAATGGCTGAAGATTGATGATATCTCCAGTTTATGGTTTAAAGGGTTTCATTCAAAGGAAAGGTTTTCTGAAGCACAATTATCTGGAATTTGGTTTTTGCAGCAGCCTCACCTGTGAGAGTGTGCGGAGGTTGCTGGAGGAGGATCTGAAATTGGAGAAACATGCTTTGGATGTGCATAAGAGCTTTGTTAAACAACATTTGGTTCAGGTATCCTTTGCTATAGTTAATGCCAAGTTTTGCATGAAATAGAGAAAATATGTTACTACTTGCAGCTGACTAATTATGCCTCAATATGTTTTCTTGGTGATAACAGTGCTTAGAAGGTGCTGAGAATGATGATACTTCAGAAAATTCTCAAGAAACTGAGAAGAAAGATGATGTAACTCCATTGAAAGAGGCAGCAAAGTTATCGGAAGAGCACAAGGTGAAAAAAGATGTCAAGGCAGATATGACTGGTGATGATGACAAAACAGAAGATTCTCCTGTGATGGGACTTCTGACAGATGACAACACGTCCAAATCTATAGCTGAGCAAACAAAAGATGAGGAGAGCAAAGAGGTCCTTCAGAGTGACATAAAGAAAGCCCTTCGTAAAAGGTCTTCTTATATTAACGCTAATTCTGAGTAAGTCGATTCTGTCTTCTTATCCTTTCTCAGATGCCATATTTTAACCGTTAGGAAACATTTTTCTATATGTCAGTTTGCTGTCGTCAATAATTGTGGGAAAGGGACTATCTTTGTTTATAATTGCTTGCTTTGTTTCAGGAAAATTACAATGGGTTTACTTCGTCGACTTTTGGAGCAAGATCTTAAATTAGAAAAGTATTCTCTTGACCCCTACAAGAAATTCATTAATGAAGAATTAGATGAAGTAAGTAACTATAATTTACTATGTTTCTTGTTATAACTGAGAGACACATTCTTCTTATAGCTTTTCTTGGCTAATTAGGTACTACAAGCTCTTGAAACTACAAAACCTATAAGTAAGGCTATGGCTCCGAAGAAAACTACAAAACGTATGACTAAGGATATGGCTCGGAAGACAACTGTAACCAGGAATGTCAAGAGTACACCAGCTAAAAATTCAGACAATGAAGAAATGTCTGATTCAGATGGTGAAGACGAGGAGGAGGACATGGAAGTAGCTGTGAAAAAGAAGACGGCTGAGAAAAGAAAGTCATCAAAGTCAGAGGGAACCGGAAAGAGGAAACGTGAAAAGGAGAAAGTTTCATCTCTGAAGAAGACAAAACAAACAGATTCACAGAGCGACAGTGATGCAGGAGAAAAGGCATCATCTTCAGAAAAATCTGTGAAGGTATAGCAGCTTTGTTGTAGCTCCTATCTCGATTCCTATAAAAACAGCAGTGCACAATATACATCGCTTGTTTTCTGTTTGTCTAATATTTTTTAACTGCAGAAACAGGAAACTCCAACGACTGGCTACGGCAGGCGTGTTGAGCATCTTAAATCTATCATAAAATCTTGTGGAATGAGGTTTTAAATCAAAACCCGGTAGATCTTAAAAATCTGTGTTGGTTCATACTCCAGATTTTTGATTTAATCTCTTTCTTGCCAGTATTTCTCCATCGGTTTACAGGAAAGCCAAGCAGGCTCCCGAGGAGAAACGCGAGGATACTCTGGTAAAAGAACTCAAGGAGATACTCGCCAAAGAAGGATTGTCTGCAAATCCTTCAGAAAAAGGTAATGTTCACACTAACGAAGTTTCCTCTACCATTAGGAAAGCGTAAGACACCTTCGAGATATTCTAGGGTGAAACCATATAAATTATGAACAATGTATATGTTTTGACCTGGTGACAGAGATCAAGGAAGTCAAAAAAAGAAAAGAAAGAACAAAGGAGCTTGAGGGTATTGATACTAGCAACATTGTGTCGAGTTCAAGGAGAAGATCCACAACAAGTTTTGTGCCGCCTCCGAAGCCAATAAAAGCAGAAGAAAGCGAGAGCGATGAATCAGAAGATTCTGATAATGAAGAGGATGAGGAGGAAGATGAAGAAGTAGTAGGTGAAGAAGAAGATGAGGAAGTAGTAGGAGAAGAAGAAGATGAGGACGAGGAAGAAGGCGAGGGAGGTAATGAAGAAGGCGCAGAGGGAAGTCAAAACGAAGGAGAAGCAAACACTGGTGCGTATCCTTTGTGTTATATCAATTTTCAGCAGAATATATTATATAAAACTGATGATTATCTTGGTTTTGTTGCAGAAGATGGTGATGAAGAGGACAGGGAATAATTTTATAATCGTCGGCTTTGCTTAGCTTTGTCGCAGGAACAATGTAGCTTAGTTTCTCTCTGTGTTGTTGTAGAGTGGTGATATTTTCTACTTTTAGAAGTGTTTAATCATGGTCATGACATTAGGATATGAATTTTAAGAGATGCACTATAACACTGGATTAGGTTTCAGCTAAAACTTTGAATGGATATGTTTTGGCTTTTGTTCCACTAAATCACGTACTGTTCCTAGTTCGATACCAATTGTGAAAATAAGAAAAAGAGCATTTCACTAAGTTTCAACAACCTGCTTAAGCCTCAAAAGTTTCACTAGTTTTTCATTTACATAATCTTAAGACTTTGCGTAAATGAGAGTTGAGTAGTCGACACTAATTAAGAAACACTATTGCTTAATATTAGCCAATCTTTTTACTTTTTAGCATGCAGTCACAATGAGATACACACGTTCCTCACTCAGATCCAAGATTAGTCTTTCCATCTCCGTTCCAGTCCTAATCATTTTCTTGAACTTTTAAACTTGTAAATCAACCTAAATATCTTCTTAATCGCCATGTCAACCAAGAACGTTTAGTTCTCCATACTTTGCAACAAACTTTTTTTTTAATATTTTAACAACATCATCACTATACGTTTCATAGGCTTTTAAAGATTAATCTTGTCAATACTAAGTTCATATTTGGCGTCTAACGATATATTTACCAAATTAAGGTTTCTTTCATTTCCGTGATATTCCACAAGTACAGAAAATATACAACATTTTTTATATAGTTGAATCTAATAATTACCACAAGATAGCTTGAAAATGTAAACAACATAAAACAAACAAGTAAGATAAACAAATTTCCCTTCTTGGAAATTTGGTCTTCCAAAATTTGAGAGCAATGTCTTTTTGTTTAGGTATTGTTAGCCACACCTTTGTCTACTGCAATGGGAATACAACCAGTACCCTCTGTCTTTGTGGAGATGTTGGTGATTGGCAGCTCCTGCAATCCTGTTTTCTCCTCAACCGAAATCACTTCGTCCTTAGCTTTTCCCCACACGACGCTATATAGCCCAAACACGATGAAAATCGCCCCTATTATACTGCATTGACAAAATTAAACAACTACTTAGTTACATATATTGCATATAATCTAATCGTTTGTACTAGTGTCGTTTCCATATAACTATAGCTAGTTTACCTTCCGAGGTGGATCTTTTCAGCCAAAACTAGCACGCCAAGGAAGGCAGTGATGATCATGCACATAGGACTGAACGACGTAGTAAAAACGGGGCCTCGTTCCCTAATCACAATGCTTTGTATGTAATACGCCATACCAGAACAAACCACTCCCTGATATTAACCATTCAATTACCATTAATATCAATATTTACTAGCTAGTGTGATTATATATAAAATCAGATGGTTTGGTATTAAACGGTTAAAACTTACGGAGTAAACCGCGGCAAGTGTGCCTGAGTCCATACCGATCTTCCAGGCGCTCAAGTCACGCACCATCACGACCGAAGCAATGGTGTTCAATATTGTTCCCATGCCGCAAATCCACATAACCAATGACAGTTCCGCAGGATATTTTTTTAACGTGAATGACTGAAAAAATTAACCATTTTATTAACTTTAATATATACTATTCACATTTTGTTAAAATGCCATGTAAATTATGTATAGCTTTAACCAATATATCACAAATTAGTTTACATTACCCAATATATATATGTATAAATTAGGTACCACTCTTTGTCTGAACACACTAATTGAGAATCAAAATATAAGAGACTAATTTTCGCTTACTTGTAAAATGAAAAAACCTGCCCAACTGGTGATACTACCCATAACCGCTAGGGTCCCGGTGACCCAGTTCTGGTCAGTGGTCTCGGATGAGCTGCTGGAGGAGCCACCGTGTAAAGAGGTATGAGCACTCTGAAAGAGCTCAATGGCTGGACCTTTGTACAACGTCATCACCATCGCTCCTACTAAGGTGATTGCTGTTCCAATCACCTTTGCAAGACTTCGTATCTTCTTCAAGTTTACAGTTTCTATCCTGATTATATTAAACAAATACATGATTAGTAAATTAGTAAAATAAAACAATGTTTACGTTTGCTAGTAAAAAAATTTGAGAAAAATATTAAATCTAATTAGAAACAAATTACCTGAAAATGACAGCCATTATAAAAGTAATGGCAGGAAGTGCATTAACAAAGGCAGAACTGTACGTAGCTGACGTGGCTTTCATTCCTATGTAGTACAAGTTCTGGTCCAAAAGTGGTCTGAATAGACAAGCAACAACACTGACGAATTGATCAATTTATTAATTATGTATCTAATCATATGCTTCAATTTTGCATCATCTTTTGCTCAACCAATCATATTCTAGTTTTTTCACAATCACTCTTAAAAGATGAAAGGAAACACAAATAAGTGAATGACTATGAGAAGACGGCAATGAGTGATGATCTCATCAAATTCACCACTAGAATCTTTTCGTATAGATTCGACCAAAATAATATTGTTTTACACCTCATTTCTATGGAAAAAACTTTGTTTATTTAAATTATTGAATTGGCTTTTATATAAAAACATTGTTTTATTTATCGATTTTTAAAATCTTACATGAACAAAAAAGACAATAGGTCCTCCTCTGTAGTATTATGCAAATCGAAATTTTTAATTTTCATTTGGTATATTGGTAAATTATGTATTTATAGTTTTATTGTTTCTTTTATTTAAATTTTTTATTTTCATTGATTAAGAAACTAATTTGAACTGTCTCTAATATTTTACAAAAAGTGCTTTAAATGTTAGGCATGACGTATATATTATCATGAAAATATATCAACATCACAATTTTTTCATTCGTTTTTTATTAGGCCCCGAGAATCCTATATAATTATTTATAAAATTATATTATGTCGTTAATCTAAATGTATCGTTTGAATATTATATATATATAAGTATATGTATATATATGTGCTATGTCTGCACATGTTAATGTATAAACACATATATATACTATTATACACACACATATTGACATATATATATACTATTATACACACACATATTGACATATATATATATATATACTATTATACATGTACATGAAAAAGGGGATAAGGTTTATGTATACGGAGCTTACTCTAGGAATCCGAGGGAAAGAATCCTAAAGAACAATGGCCATGTCATCTTAGGCCTTATTTTCCTGAAAAGTATGCGATAAATTAGTATTGAGACACATATATATAGCCCACCATGGCTTTAGATATAAAAACCAAACTTAACAACGCATACAATATCATGAAACATACATACCTCTCGAGAACGAGGGCAAAAGGAGCAATGACAATGGTGGCGACGACGTGACGATAGGTAGCAAGGATCCAATGGTTCATGCCATGCTTGAAGGAGACCATGGTAATGATGTACATGCCTGCATATCCGAATTGGAGTGATATGATTGCTATTATTGGCTTCAACTTATCCACTTTCCCACATTGTTTTTCTCCTCCCTTCATTTTTGTGCCCTTCATTTTGAGACGTAAGTATTTATTTATATGATTCTATATATATATATATATATATTGTTATATCTCTCTCTAGATACAAGGTGTTTCGTGAACGATGAAGAGATACTTGTTTAAGCATACAAAACCAAATGGGAAATGATCCTTCTTATAGTCCATCAAAAGTTAGATTTAAAAGATAAATACCATTATTTTGTTGGTTCAATAATACGTCTACGTATCTTCTCGAATATTATAATGCAAAGATATGAGTAACAAAAACAAAGGGCATTATTTATTTATTTTTCATAAAACAAAGGGCAATATAGAAGAAAAAAAAAGACATATTGGGAAAATTTTAATTTCTTTTGTTCCTACGGAAATTTGCAAAATAGAAGGACCAATAAACTTCTAGAGTTTGTGCATTAATTGATTATATATTATTTATTTTTTTCAAAAACAACAAATCATGAAAAACTGTAAATAAATTTTGTTTATCGTGTATGTTATTTTCAGTTGAGGACACATTATTATAAATATTATCACTCTATTTATCTATGAAATCCGAAAATGTCATCTAGATATTAAAAGTACTAGGTTAGACCCGCATGATACCGCGAAATGTTATTCTATACATTTGATATTCAAAGTATGATTTTTAATTTTTAAAATTATATTAATCATGAAAATTATGATTTACACAATGCTAAGATATAGAAATGAACCGAAAAAACCTACAATGGTTTGTAACTCCGTAGTATTTGTTATTACAATCATTTACTCGTATAATTGGCTTAACTCTACTATATGCTATGTTTTTTTCTCCTATTATTATTGAAGATATATTAGTGTAGTGTTATTTTGTAGTGTATTTTTGTAGTTTACAAATTTAATCATCTAAGTTTATATAGTTTGTGTTGTTGTTACATTATTATTTATTTGTTTCCTTTTGTAAATTACTTATTCTTTTTTTATAACAAGTCCACGTATATCAAAGTAAATAGACATATTTTTACTTTAGTTTGGTTTTATGTTATTATTTAAATATTATACTTATGTTAAACTGTATACAACATTTATAAGGATTATGCTAATTGTCAAAGTTATTTTAAAAGTTATAGATGATTTAATTTTTTTTAATTAAAACATTTAATTTTCGATCTTAAACATTGTTTAATTTGTCAATGGTGTTCTTATATTTAAATCTTGAGAGGCAAAGAACCTTTATTATTACACGCCAAAATTCAAACACTGCAATCATCACTATGAAAAGGAATCATATAGTAAATGCATAAGCAATAAGATAGACATATGAGAATTTTTGATAATACGTAACTAATTTTTTCTAGTATATATATGCTTCAGAAAGAGAGTTTATCCTCCAATCACGCTTGAAAGATTATTCTAGTTTGGTTCATATCCTTTATATGTATACGTTTTCTCACAAAAACAAAAAAATATAGACATGTTGCGCTCACAAAGCTTGAGAAATGATTTATCTATTTGTCCTCAGTTTTTAATAGTATTTCTATTTACATACCACTGTAATTTTTTTTTAAATGACACCCAAAATTTAATTCTTTTATTTTCTTTATAACTTAATTGTATCCCTTACTTACATTTCCATAAAACTTTAAGAACTTTTGATTCATATGGTGAGATAATATAAAATTCATATTATAATAATTTCCATAAGTTAAATCTTAATTATTATACAAGAATTTTAGATATTCAAATAAAACTAAAAAAATATATACTATACAAATAAAATTTAGATCCCAAATAATAATTTTACCGATAAATATTATAGTATAGATTTTGTATATATAAATTACAATAAAATTATTTATTAACTATTGTATAAAATAAAATAAACTGCCAAAATGATGTTAGATTACAAATAATGCGTAACCAAGATGTTTAAAAAACTTTGTGTCCCTTAATCGTCACCTTCCTCAGTTGCCATACTTAAGTTAATTTGAATTCTTTTACTATTTTTCTTGGACAATATTGTAATTGGGCTGGACCCATAACAGAAATCAGAAGGAATGATGTGGAATGGAGAAACATTTTTTTTTTGTTCAACCGGAGAAAGATTATTATTGGACAAAAATCTTGAGCTATATTAATCTTTATAATTTGATTGGCTAACTGTTTTAAATAATTGTCAACTCCTTCTTCAACTAAAAAGTTGAGGTGTCAACAATGGAGAGAAACACATTCAGTTTTTATTGTATTGTTTCAAACTATTATTATCTTACTCATTTTTATTCTTTTAAGTCTTTCATTACCCCTCGTTAGAGTCAGTGTAAATTAGGTTAGACAAATCACTTAACAATTTGTCACCTAATTAGGCAAATCACGTAACACAAACACCTGATTTAATTTTCAGGGTCTCTCAAACTGCATGTGCATGTTTATTTATATGAATCAAACTATAAGAAGGTAAGAAACAGTCGATGGCTAAGGCCATCTTCCATTAGTGTGTTTCAAATGCTAGGTAACTTGGCAACGTACGTAATATGGGATAAAAGAGTCTTGAAGATTAGTAACCACATAAATCTGCTGGTTCGCCGCGCGAACTAGACAATTATCCAACCAGTGAACATAAGCGAGGGCAAATAACTCCGCTTTACCTTTAATGGTTTATAAATACCTTTAAGGAGACAAATAAATCAAAATTAACCTTAAAATCAGAAACATCATATCCTTTCTCCATTTTATTATAACTTATAAGTGTTGTCAATTAAAAGTTTTCACACAATTATAAAAATTAATTTTCATTGTACCCTTTATTAGTACACTTAATATTTCAACGGTGAATAGATTAAAAAAATGAGGATAAAATAGAACTATTAACAAAAATCTGCAAAAATATTTAAACTTAAACAAGTATATTTTTTTCTTTTTCTTTTGGAGAAACATATATACATTTATGTCTTACTTTTGTGTGTTGTGAGCAAAAAGGATCAACGAAATGAACCAATAGAATTCTAAAAGACAAGAAAAAAACATCAAACACGTCTATAAATACATTTTAAATTATTGTTTCATGCTTGTTCATTTCTGGACCAAATGCGAGAAAACTGACTCAGACAACAATACAAGTACTATACATCCAAAATTTTGACATTAGATATAGACATATAGTATTCTCTCTCTTATATATATATATATATAGAATTGCTTTATACCCTTTTTATTTTAATTTTAACTAAAAGATAGCCTTATCCAGTAGTGATAAAATACCAGACCTAATACTTATATCAAGTTATATGTTCTGAATCAGAATATATTCCAATGGTATAATAAAATATAGATAATTTGTTAGAAATATCCTTTTGGGCTACCTCTTTTCAAAAATATCACTTTTCTTGGTTATTTTCATTTTTGTATTCTTTTATACAATTACAATATGTTAAATTAGCTTATAGAATTTTTTTATAGGTTTGGGTTCTTTATTTTACATTTAGGGTATAGTTTTAAGAAGGTAGGGTTTAGTAATTTAAGTTTAGAGTTTAGAATCTAGTCATTTTGTATATAGAAAATAGGTATTTTTGAAAATAGAAAACATAAAGGAGTATTTTTGAAAATATCCCTACAATATACATATTTCAAGGAAAAAAAAAAAAAAAAACAAATCTTAGATATAACAAAACCCAAAGGAAAGAAAGAAATGGATAGCTCAAGTGGACCTCCTGGTAATGAATAATGTTTTCCTGCACATTTAAATTTATGTATTCAAGTGTTGTGTTTTGTTGGTTTCCTATTTAAATTTTTTCATATTAGAAGTTGAGTGTTTTCCTTACTGACCAACAAGTGCTGTCTCGTCTCAGTGTTCTAACGTGACGCAATTAATTCCACTTGATCTCGCACTAAGCTTAAGTGAAGATAGTAAGCAAGGATTTAACTGGATGACATAGAATAATATTGTCTGGTCTGGCATTTAGCCAAAGGAATTGGTTTTAGATCCTTTAAAATTATCTCCATATGGAAGTTTCTTTCATAATTTCCAAAAATGTGAATTCTTTTCATCGAGTATCTTGAAAGGTATATCAATTCTGAGACAATATACTTATACATGTGTCAAAAACTAGGTTGCATAGAAATTCTCTTCGATATTTGTTTGTTTGTTTCTGAAACATTAGGATATGGAAAATTTTGAAAACAGGAAAAAGTAATACGCAATTCCTAAAAACCTAAATTTATGAATCTGATGAGTGATTTAATCTTTATCTTTCATCAGTTAAACTATTTAATATTTATATCTTAGAGTGGTTTCAAACATTGTTTATTTTATATGGTTTTAACGTTTGATATTTTATTTTAATATATACACGTTTCCAATTTGTATCTATTTTTTACTTTTATGAAAATAATTTTTTTGTTTTCAAAATATTTCTCTTCCAGGTATTCGTTTCTGTTTTTCTACAACATAGATCAAAGACAATATTTAATGTTTTCGGTAGTAATACATTTGGAAAACTAGAATCTTGTTCAAAATGAATGTACATTAAGTCATTTATGCGCCTTCCATATGGAATTACCCATGATAAGAAGAAGGTGCACTTTTTTTGGTCTCGCAAAACCCTTTTGTTTTTTAATAACCCTATCAATTGATCAGGTAGATTCCGTAGAAATGCATCGAAATGCTACAAAGTGAACTTCTCTCGGAAAGACTACATACCACACTGTCTATCCATGAAGGTTATAGTCTGAGACTGGTAAGAGATTAATTCTCTTGAATTGGCTGGTTAAGCCAGATAGCCGAGGGTTTATTAAGATCCGGTTTAGGTTATGTGATCCGCTAAGGTTGTGCCATGCGTCCTCTCTTCTCTCGGCTATTCTACACGCTTTGAATGAGAAGGGTTGTTACACCTATGCGTATCTCGTCTCTTCTTCTTCCTTTTATGATTCATACGTATTTGTAACAAAAGAGAAAAGATTGTAGAGAAAAAGAGAGAGAGTAGATCGGAGAGATCTTGTAACAGACGTGATAAGCTCAAGTTCGAGCTGAGTTAGTGGATTCCGGAGTTCAAACTCTGGCGAGACGTAGGTTAACCACATCGGTTAACCGAACTCGTTAAATCGTGTGTGTGTTCTTTCTCGCTTTATCTCTCTTCGTTTCTATTTTGATCTGAGAAGACCTAAATCAGCGAATTCAATCATAACAAATTGGTATCAGAGCAATGTTCAGGATTCGTCTGTTAGATCTGATAAGAAGGATGACGAATACGAAACTCAAGGTGGCGGTGTTCGATGGTTCTGGTGACTTCTCTCTTTGGAAGACACGGATGTTGGCTCACCTGAGGATTTTAGGTCTCAAGGAAGTCTTAAAGGAGCAAGAGCCATTTGCTCCTTTGACGGAGGCGGAAGAAGACGATTCGGAGAAGAATAAGAAACAGATCGAAGATGAAAAGTCAAGAAGAGAGCTGTGTGAGAAGGCGTTGGATATTATCTTTCTAAATGTTGGTGATAAAGTTCTCAGGAAGATCGATCAGTGTTCGACTGCAGCAGAAGCATGGTCAATGCTTGAGAGATTGTACTTGGTAAAGTCTTTACCAAATCGGGTATATCTTCAGCTCAAGGTTTACAACTATAGGATGCAGGATTCCAAGAGCCTGGATGATAACATAGATGAGTTATTGAAGATGATCTCGGATCTGAGCAACCTCCAGATTCAAGTTCCGGATGAAGTTCAAGCGATTCTAATCTTGAGTTCGCTTCTAGAGAAGTACGATATGCTAAAGGAAACTCTAAAGTACAGACGCGATGGAATCAAGATGGAAGATGTTATCAGTGCTGCTAAGTCCAAGGAGTTGGAGCTTCGTGATGAATCAGGTGGTTCAAACCAGATTGGTGAAGGCTTGTATGTTCGCGGAAAGGGATTTACAAGAAGTTCTACATATCAAACTGATCAAGGGAGCAACACTGGTGGATCAAGATTTGAATCCAGAGAAGGAAAGAAGGTTTGCTGGATCTGTGGAAAGGAGGGGCACTTCAAGAGGCAGTGTTACAAATGGATTGAGAGGAACAAGACCAAAGGTCAAGGTAATGATCCTGGTGAAGCTGCGATGGTCAAGGATGATGCTAAGTATCTTGTCGACTTGGTGGCATCTGAGGTCAATCTGATCATGGGGGAGATCACTGAAGATGAGTGGATTATGGATACTGCCTGTTCATTTCATATGACATCAAGAAGGGATGTGTTCATCGAATTAGAGGAAGTGTCCTATGGTAAAGTCGAATGGCCAACAACTCGTATTGTGAGGTCAAGGGAATTGGTTCAGTTAGGTTTCAAAACTCAGACGAATCCACTTTTTTATTGCATGAGGTCAGATACATGCCAGACATATCGAGGAACTTGATTTCTGTTGGTACTCTCAAAGCTAAAGGTTGCAAGTTTAGAGGTGGTAAAGGTGTTATGAAAGTGGTTAAGGGTGACATTGTCTTTATGAAAGGAGTCAGGCGTCAGTCTCTTTACATATTTCAAGGCAGTGCAAAAGTTTCAGAGGTCTGTGTTGTCGAATCCAGGAAAACTGCAGAGGAGGTCAAAGGAGATGAGAAGGTCAGGTTGTGGCACAGCAGGTTGGGACACATCGGTCAGAAGGATCTTCAAGTTTTAGAGAAGAAGGGTTATCTGGAAGGTTGCAGGACTACAGAGATAGGGTTCTGTGAGGATTGTGTTATAGGAAAAACACACAAGGTCAGTTTTGGATCGGCTCAACATGTTACAAAGGAGAAACTGGATTATGTTCACTCTGATCTTTGGGGTTCTCCCAATGTTCCTTTGAGTTTAGGGCGGTGTCAGTATTTCATATCTTTCACAAATGATTTCTCAAGGAAAGTATGGATATACTTCCTGCGTTTTAAAGATGAAGCTTTTAAAAGCTTTGTTAGCTGGAAGAAGATGGTTGAGACACAGTCAGAGCGAAAGGTGAAGAGGCTTCGAACAGATAATGGCCTTGAATTCTGTAATCATCAGTTCGATAGCTTCTGCAAGGATGAAGGTATTATGAGGCATAGGACTTGTACTTACACTCCACAGCAAAATGGGGTTGCTGAGAGGCTTAATCGAACCATTATGAACAAAGTGAGGAGTATGTTGAGTGAGAGTGGTCTTGGTTAGAGGTTTTGGGCCGAAGCAGCTTCCACAGTGGTTTATCTGATAAATAGGTCTCCGTCTTCGGCCATTGACTTCAAGAATCCTGAGGAGGTGTGGACTTCAGCAATGCCGGTTTTAAGTGGTCTGAGGAGGTTTGGCTGTTTGGCATATATTCATTCAAATGAAGGAAAGCTTGAGCCTCGTGCTAAGAAGGGAGTTTTTACTGGTTATTCAGAAGGTGTTAAAGGTTTTAAAGTCTGACTTCTGGAAGATAAGAAGTGTGTCATCAGTAGGAACATCGGGTTCAGAGAAGATGTCATGTACAAGGAAATCAGACCCAGACAACAGTCAGGTAATGAATCTTTTTCTTTGGATACTGATGATCTTTCTAGTTTTGATTTTGCAGGTATGTACAGGGACACTCCGGACATTGCTCAAGGTGGAGACATCACAGATGTTCCAAATCAGGAAGTAAACAGTCAAGGGAATCCATCTAAAGGACTCAGTAATTATCAGTTGGCTCGAGATAGATCTAGAAGGCAGATCAAGCCTCCGGTCAGGTTTCAGGATTATGATGTAGGTACAGAGGAAGAAGATCTCACTACCTACGTCTGATGTATAGCTGAAGATGGAGGAAGCACAGAACCTTCCAGTTTTGACGAAGCTATGAATAGTCCTGACAGCGACAAATGGTTAGAAGCTGCGAATGAGGAAATGGACTCTCAGAAAAAGAATGGAACCTGGGACTTGGTCGACAAGCCTCCAGGGCAAAGTGTTATCAGTTGCAAGTGGATATTCAAAAGGAAAGTTGAGATTCCTGGAGTTGAGGATCCTCGCTTTAAGGCTAGGTTGGTAGCTAGAGGTTTTTCTCAGAAGGAGGGCATCAACTATCAAGAGATTTTTGCTCCGGTGGTGAAGACTGTTGTCTACAGTAGTTCATTTCAACATGGAGTTACATCAGTTAGACGTGAAGACTGCTTTTCTTCACGGCTATCTGGATGAGTATATCCTGATGGAGCAACCCGAGGGTTTTGTTGATCAGAGACATCCTGAGAAGGTATGTCTGCTCAAAAAATCGTTGTATAGCTTGAAGCAGGCTCCTAGACAGTGGAACAGAAGATTTGATGAATTCATGGTTCAAAATGACTTCATTAGGAGCGAGTATGATTACTGCGTTTACTACAAGAAATTTCCAGGTGACGTCTATGTTTATCTCTTGCTCTACGTGGATGATATACTGGTGGCTTCTACTGACTTGAGGTAGATTGTTGCTCTCAAGGCAATGTTGAGTTCAGAATTTGAGATGAAGGATCTCGGAGAAGCAAAGAAATTTCTAGGCATGGAGATAATCAGAGATAGGCCTGGTGGTAAATTGAAAGTTTCTCAAGAAGGTTATTTGATGAAGGTTTTGAGTAACTTTTGAATGGATCAAGCTAAGTCAGTGGATACGCCCATGGGAGCTCACTTCAATCTAAAGTCGGCCACAAAAGATCAGTTGAAGGTGGAGGCTACTTTTATGAAAAAGATGCCATATCAGAGTGCAGTGGGAAGCGTTATGTATGTTATGCTTGGTACCAGACCAGATTTGGCATATCCAGTAGGTCTAATAAGCAGGTTTATGAGCAATCCAATCAAAGATCACTGGCTTGCGGTTAAGTGGGTTCTCAGGTACATTCCTGGCTCATTAAAGACTTGTTTGGATTTTAGTAGAAAAGGAGATTTTGTTGTTATTGGTTATTGCGACTCGGACTATGCTGCTGATATTGATCATAGAAGATCAACGTTTGGAATGGTTTTCACTGTGGGAGGTAACACCGTGAGCTGGAGATCGTCTCTGCAAAAGGTTGTAGCTTAGTCATCAACTGAAGCAGAGTATGTTGCTCTGTCAGGGGTGGTAAAGGAAGCTGTTTGGTTGAAAGGGTTAGCAGAAGAACTTGGTTTTCCACAGAAGACGGTAGAGATTCACTGTGATTCTCAGAGTGCAATTGCACTTGCTAAAAATGCGGTGTTTCATGAGCGAATGAAACATATCTCAGTAAAGTATCACTTTATCAGGGACCTTATCAACAAAGGAGAGATCACAGTTGTGAAGATTCCCACCGAGTACAATCCAGCTGACATACTTACCAAGGTATTGCCTATTACTAAGTTTTAGGAAGCATTGCAGATGCTTCGAGTTGCCAGAAACTAAAGTTGTCCTGCTGGACATTAAACATGTATTCGGGTTTGGGTACAAGGAGTTTCACCATGTAGAGTAATCTCAGACTAAGGTGGAGATTTGAAGGTTATAGTCTGAGATTGGGGTAAGAGATTAATTCTCTTGAATTGGCTGGTTAAGCCAGATAACCGAGGTTTTATTAAGATCTGGTTTAGGTTATGTGATCCACTAAGGTTGTGCCACGCGTCCTCTCTTCTCTCGGCTATTCTACACGCTTTGCACGTGAGAAGGGTTGTTACACCTATGCGTATCTCGTCTCTTCTTCTTCCTTTTATGATTCATACGTATTTGTAACAAAAGAGAAAAGATTGTAGAGAAAAAGAGAGAGAGTAGATCGGAGAGATCTTGTAACAGACGTGATAAGCTCAAGTTCGAGCTGAGTTAGTGGATTCCGGAGTTCAAACTCTGGCGAGACGTAGGTTAACCACATCGGTTAACCGAACTCGTTAAATCGTGTGTGTGTTCTTTCTCGCTTTATCTCTCTTCGTTTCTATTTTGATCTGAGAAGACCTAAATCAGCGAATTCAATCATAACAAATTGGTATCAGAGCAATGTTCAGGATTCGTCTGTTAGATCTGATAAGAAGGATGACGAATACGAAACTCAAGGTGGCNTGGGGATCAAACTCCGGCGAGACGTAGGTTAACCACATCGGTTAACCGAAATCGTTAAATCGTGTGTGTGTTCTTTCTCGCTTTATCTTTCTTCATTTCTATTATGATCTGAGAAGACCTAAATCGGCGAATTCAATCATAACAATCCAGAATTTGAAATGCTTTCTGACAAATGTTTGGGAGTAGGCAGATCGTTTGATAGTGGATTAACATTTAACAGGGTAACAGGTTGGGCCTAAGCCTAAATTCAAAATTGTTATATAGATGAGAATTTTGTTTTCAGAAAAACTCAACCCCGTAAAAACTGTTTTAGCACATTTTCATTTCTCACCAACCATTGGACCACTACAAATCTTATCCAATCCAACTACAAATATGATCCATTGTTGTTCCATAAGACACCTACTTGGTTCTTAGTAGTATCCGAACACGAATTTTAATATTCCAATGTCCAATTCACACTATTGTTTCAAAAGACATCCATAGTTCTTATCACTAAGAAAACACGAATTAAAAAGGTATAATTGTTAGAACTTCACCAAAAAAAATTTTGCTAAACAGTTTAGTTAGAATATTAAATGCTAGCTTAAGCCTACCTCAAAGGTTGAATTACAAAAATTGTTGGTAAGCCAAGTACGAAGGTACTCCAAACTCAGCTTTTGAGATTGAAGCTCAAGGAAGAATAAACATTTTTTGGCTTTTAGGCATGTAGGGCAGTGTGACTATAAAACATGAACAATGAACATGAGAATCATTGATAGTGCTTTCATTGTAGTGATCGTGCGAACTTTAAAAATCATACTCTTTGAGTGCCCTCGACACTTGAATGTTGATTACCTATGTTTCCTTTCATCTCACATGTGTTTTCGCCACTCTTTCTGTTAGCCATACTTTTTGAAGTGTCTCTCGAACCTTCACCTGAGTCGTTTTGCTTGGGAAAATTTTTGTGGATTTAATCTTAAGACATGGAGAAAAACTTCATGTCTGAATTACCTCGAAATATATGTATATTAAAGAGAAAATAACATATACACCCAATTTTCCCAACTTTAATAACAAACACATCTACTTTTTGCTACTCCTATACTTTCACTATGTAAAATTACATGTTACCCCCTCTAAACTATATCTTACTCTTTTTCTCTCTCTATATGTATCACTTTCTCTTCCTTTTCTCTTCTACTTTATTTTTTTTATATAACCTCATTTTTTTTTCAATCAAACAATAAATATTCTTCTATCTTATTTTCTTTTTTTGCTCTTCTATCTTTCTCTTTCTTATCCAACTTCATTTTTTCTTAGTTTTGTTTTAGAAAATTCAAAACAACAAACAAAAAACTGAACATCAAAACAACAAACAAAAAACTGAACATCAAAACTTAGTAATTTTTAAAGAAAACTGGATTGCAAGCACTCCCTTGAAATTGATTTTAAAAACTCGATTTGACATTAAGACCCATAACTTTATGGAATTACAGACAAGACATGAAGGTAAGAAAAAACTCTACAACAAAGCAAAATAAAGTCACAAATTGATAGATTCATTGAAGCCTTACCTCAGTTTGATTGTCATTGCATTTGTCTCTCTTCTTCTTCACTATCTTTTACATCACAAATTAGGATTAATAAAGTTTAGTAGATAGGCTTATATGGAAATCATGAATATTAATGTCTTGATATGCTTTGCATTTAGATGCAGTGGTTATGGGTTTCCATTTTTCCATGTCCGCACATTCTTTTGAACATGCAACAAACTTGTCATGTTGTTTAGGGTCCAACAACCACATCATATGGATACTATTATAATTCTTGGATACAAGTTACACATGTGGATAATATAAAATTTGTCACATTGTTTTGTAATAGTATTCACATGACCATGGTGGTATGGATTTGATGTTGTCATTGTACCCTAAACCAAAAAACTATATCTAAAAACAAAATTACACCATACACTATAAACCAGAAACCAAAAAATATACTTTACTCCTAAACGTAAGACTTAAAGCTTTCACATTTTGTGTCTAGGTCTAGTTTTATGGTTTGGGTACAACGACACATCGAATCCATATGACCATGATCATGTGGATACTATTACAATTCGTGGATACAAGTTACACATGCGGATAGTACCTTCAAATCCAAATGGAGTTAGTGCATTAATGTTCACTTTTTAATATACATGGTTAGACTTTCACATTGTGTGTCTAGTATTTAGTGTGTTATGCTTAAAGATTTAGGTGTAGTATTCTACTCATGTATACATAACCACATATATATGGATTTGATGTTGTCGTTGTACCCTAAACCCTAAATGTAAGTTCTAAACCCTAACCCCTAAATCCTAAACCCTAAACCCTAAACCCAAATCATTGACACATAATCCACATAAGTCCTAAAACATAAATCATAAATTATAAAACCCTAAACACTAAAACCTAAACCATGAATCTTTCCAAAAATCCAATACCCAAAACCCTAAATCCTACCCATGAACCTAAACCCTACATCATCACATGGTGATGTGTTACTATTATTCACGAATTGTATGGTAAACCCTAAACCCCACATCTTGAACTCTAAACATTTTAAAGCTTGAATCTAAAACATAGACACATCATCCAAAAATTTATTATATCCATAAAAATACTATCCACTTGTTAACGAACAAATGTTCCGCTAAAAATACATAATATATAACTTATTCACCTAAAATATATCAAAATGCATATTAAAATATAAAAAAAATATAATCATAATCTATTGTGAAAAAAGATATATACAAATTTTTGATAATAACTACACAAATAACTATGAAAATAAAAGTTAGAAAAAAAAGAGAAAATAACAAAAAATATATTAATTTTTGTGCTACAAAAAGAATCAAAGGCAAAATAGTTATTAATTGATGACAAACTTGTCTAACCACCCTCCAAAATATACCATCGTCAATAAGTGGATGTAGATGAAAGTATGTCTTAGGAAAGCGGGTGTATTTGCCATTGTCTCCATAATTTATCTACCCGATCTACTCTTTATTTTTAGTTTATGATGAAATAATTATTATGCTCGTCTCGAAATTTTTATATCTCTCTCATAAAAACACTACAATACCACATTGATACATCCTGTTTAACAAGCATTCATGCTTGCCGTCTAAACACAAAACTGTTTCGATTTTGGAGACATTTTTTTTAATCATTTTACTTTTATAACTATATTAAAAACAAAATTGAGTGGAAGTCAGAAGAATTAACGAATAAAAAAAATGTGTGATCCAGGGCACTGTTATCACTTCGTCTAACTCCATTAGCTTATTGTTTATTTATTTATGTTGAGTGAATGTACTATAAAAGTTGTGTCTGAATTTTGCTTCCATATTATTATTACATTTGTTTACCATGCGGCTATTCCTTTCTATGATAATAAACTCAAACCATTCTCATTTTAATAAAATATCTACTTTCTTAGCCCAATTAAAAACAAAAACAAGAAAGAAAAATTAAATAATGTGACGAAGTGAATGACAGCACTAGACAAAGTTGATTGGTAGGATCAATTCAGCTTTTAATCAAATCAGTCATCAATACGTATTAGTTAATTATTTTAAATATATAGATTTTTTCTTAGGTTTTATTATACACTGTTACTCCCATTATTTCATAAAGATTAATGTTTAGAAAATTTTACTCATTTTAAGAAAACAATGATTATTGAGTTTAAATATATTTTTTTTTTGACTAAAAAGATATTATTTAATTTTAAACCAATAACAATTCAAAATTTTAAATATTTTCAATGATTACTTCTCGAAGTTTACAAAACATCAATCTTTGTAAGATAAAAAAGTATCCCAAAACATCAATCTTTATAAGACAAAGAGAGTATTAGTTAAGGATATCATAATACTACGTACACTTCTACAAAGTAGTTAAATACTATTGGTTTATAATTATAAAACTTTGTTAATCACAGAAATTAATGTATTTATTATAGTAAAATTTTAATTTATCAGAATTTAAAACTTGGATTAGTTAGGAAGAGAGGAAGTATAAAATTTACATGTGTCAGCTGCGATTCTAGTTTTGCTCAAGCTCAACATGGATCCATGCTCTCTTTTTGTGAAATTTTTCTTATTATTGATCTTAAACAACGGATCCTACATAATGAATTGAAAGTGATATAACTTTAATGGAGCTAACTGGAGGTCGTTGAGAATGAAGAGTGTACTAATGACCTAAGCAATCACAACAGGACGGGATATTCTAGCCGTATAGTATAAATGTTATGACGTATGTTCTTAGTTCGATTCTTATCCAGTGCTGGAAAGTGATGAGCCTGATCTCACCAAGCACAAACATGGACCCCGAGGACATTCAATGATTAACACGATTACACGACATAGAATGGATTGACTCAAAGCTGTGCCGAGATCAATAGAGACTTACGACAAATTTCAAAACTGTGGCTTCACACGTTTTATTTTTGAGAGAACAAAATTATTGTTCACTTCAAAAAATTCCTTCAAAACGAGATTTGGTAGTTAGTTAATGTAAAGGAAAAACAAGCAAAGTTTTTTATGAATGCTTCAAAGATATGAGTTTTGTTAAGAAAATAAAAAAAGAAAAGCCTGAAACACTATATGAAAATAAAATACTCACCTTATTAAGGAAAAAGTCTGGTCTCTTATTTGGTTGTTTTTTTTTTTTTTTTTTTTTTCAAGGCAAATGCCTTCTTTTTTTTCTAATGAAGCACGGCTCGTCGACTCGGTAACTTGAAACTTGACAATCACGTGTAAACAAAGTTGGAGATGACCATGACGGCATAGCGTATAATGTGACTTTGGCTACCCGTAAAGGTTTTAAGTGACGATATGATGTCTAGTGCATGTAACCTCCCTCACATATCCCTCTTTCCAGGCTAGTATTTCATCAGATACATGTGAGTTTGGCTACCCGTAAACGTTTTTAAGTGACAATTAACATATTTCTACGCTTGCAAAGCAATTCTTTTTTTTTTGAAGGAAAAAAAAATAAAAGAAGATACATTGTTTATTACTAGAAATTTTAAATTAGACACACCTAATCATGAACCTTGTATTTAATTTAGAGTGATTCCTACCTGATCAGTTACATCTTACATGACTGTCAAAACATAAACATAATTTAATAACATATGCATACAAACACATACAATTATTTAATTTATTCATGGTCGAATACAAATATGTATTTATAACTCTTGACTGCTTTCTTCATTTATATTCCCCAGAGGTGTTGCGATGAACACCATCGGGAACGCTCAAATTGCTGCCGTCGGCTATAGAAGAAGCCAATCTGGTGTCATCGTCACCTTTAGTTGTGATTGGCAATTCATGGAGGCTACTCTTTTCAAGGTTATCTAATCCTGATACTTCATAGTCTTTTCCTTTGCCCCAAACCACCATATACAAACCCGCAGCGATAACTACCCCTCCTATTACACTGCAACATAACCAAATACAAGGATCAAGAACGTGTATCTTGATGGCATTTATTAGATGTGTACTAATAATTGCAATGTGTGTTAACGTACCATCCGAAATGGATTTGTTCATGAAGAATAAAAGAAGCAAGGAGAGCTACAAGAACCATGCAAAGAGGGTTAAAGGCAGTGACAAAAACTGGGCCTCTCGTATTCATTACCATTCCTTGCACGTAGTACGTTATCCCTGAGCTTACTATACCCTTCAATATTTAGCCAAATTTGGTTAGTATATATATATTTTTTTAGTTTTTTCTCAAGAGATTAGTTTACCCGCGGTAAAAACTGATATTTACTAACCGTATAAAGAGGACCGTAAAGCCTTGCATCCCATCCAACCGCCCATCCGCTGGGGTGTCGCTCCACCACAAGTGCTACGGCGAAGCTTTGGACAGCCCCAGCAAGGCATATTAAGGATGATAGTGAAAGATTGGCGGGATAAGTCTTTATTGTTATGGACTGCATTTCAAATATATAAATGTTTTTAAGTATTTGGTCGATGCGGTAAAAAAAGCTTCGACTTTTATATTATTTTGGTTGATTAGTATATATTACGTATGAATCAAAAAAGTAAGGAGCTAACCTGCAAAACATAGAAACCAGACCAAGCAACACAACCGATGAGTAGTAACAAGGTTCCAACAACCCAATGGCTATGGTCTTGTGAACTGTTGGTATGTCCGTTTTGTTGATCCATACTTGGGTTAGACCATGGTAAAGGAATAAGCGGACCTTTGTACAGTGTCATTACCAATGCCCCTCCAACACCAATCAATGTCCCAATTATCTTTGCTTTGCTTCGTACCTCTGCTATGTTCACTTTCTCCATTCTGTATATATATCACTGTTAATTATAATATTAAACAATATATATATATATGTGTGTGTGTGTGTGTTTAAACCATAGATTACCTTAAAATCCAAGCTATTATGAATGTGACAGAAGGAAGAATGTTCATGATAGCAGATGCATATGTTGCTGATGTCATGTTCATCCCCAAGTAACCAAAACCCTGATCCAGGACTGGCCTACACACAGACCAGACAGTTATCTATTAAGGGTACTTGCCACATTATAGTATATCATGACTCTGTTTTTTGTTTCTTTACCAAAACATAATATTTACTGTTTTGAGACTTATGTGATGGGAAGCTTATTCTTACTCTAAGAAACCAAGTGCCATTATTTTCCAGAAAACTGAAAATGTCATCTTCGGCCTCACTTTCCTACAAAACCGAAATCGAAATGAACATTCAGTTTTCAACGCTTAGAGGTTTTTGTTATTCCTGTCCAAAATAATTATCTGATTCGATGTTTTAACAACAATACGAATCACTATTATTAGGCAACAACATGCTAATTAAGAAACATCTCACTTTGTCAGCATTAATAATATTGTTTAAAACATAATACTGACCTTTCAAAGATGAGTGCAAAAGGTGCAAGGACAAGAGCAGCCACAAGATTACGATACACAATAAAGACATAACGGTTCTGGCCTTGGTTGAGAGTGGCCATAATGACAATATACGCTCCTGCTGCTCCAAATTGCAAAAATATCATTAAAAAATAAGGCCTACACTTCTGCATAGTTGCACTTATACCCTCCATGGTTACTTTGTTTATTTTGTTTTCTGTCAAGGTTATTGAAGAGAGTATGATGAACGGGTCTTCTTATATATAAAACATCAAAAAGGTGATATAGAGTTTTGGATAAATGTGAGAACTAGTTTTCCCCCCTGATTAAGAGTCATGTAGATTACCAAAAAAAATAATAATAATAACTATAAAGTATACATCTATTTGAAATGTCTATTGGGACACGACCAATGAGATACGTAATTCAATAAAAAGAGGGCGTAATAATTGCTGTTTTTGATTGGTATGGGTTCTTGCAAATTGTAAAGCAAACAATAACATATAATGCTCTGATGATTCTTTTGCTATAACACTAATATCTGTTGCACACGTCACAAGCTTGTAATTTAATTTTATCTTGTTTTGTTAAAAGTGTTTGGCCCAACTTGATAAACAAGTAAACCTAAAATCTACACGTCTAGTTTTAGCTACGTGTATGTTTCGTTTAAGTGTCCCGAAGAGTCCGAAGTCCGAACGTTTTTTTGTTGAAATATTTCATCACAAATCACGTGGGAGCGACTTCGGGTTTCGAGTATAAACCGCTGGTTAGTTATTTTTGTGTGTCTTTTTCTTTGTACGAAAAGCAGAGAATGATGTGTAAATGTAATATGAGATTAAGCAGCCTAAGTTATTTATGCTTGTCTTTTTCTTTGTACGAAAACCAGAGAGAGAATGATTGCTTTTGGTTAATTTCGTAGCTTCTCTAAATGTTTATAATGTTTAAATTGATTACAAGTTAAATATTACTCAATACAGAACATAATCTCAATATCATAGATTAGATATGCATGTTTGTTTAGTAATCGCTACATCAGCGACAGAGAATCAAATGCATGCAAAATTATAATAGAGACACTATAACTGTCGTTGAACTTGAATATAAACATCGATAACGTTAATAGTGAAAAAATTGAGTCGATGTTATTTTCAGCATACAATATGCATCACTATAAATATCGAGTTACTCTTTCTGGCATGATTTTTTTCACGCTCTCTACATACTTGTGTGTTAATTATAACTGGCTTTTTTTATTTTAATTTCAGCGAATGAAAAATGAACAAAGTCGGTATAACTTTTTTTTGTTATTTTTGTTAAAGAGGGCCGATATAACGTTCACCAAAAGATCATAATATAGTTAGCCCTGTTTGTTTGGTGCATTAGATACTATGTCTTGATACTGTATCAAGACATAGTATCTGGACGTAATATCTGAACATCTAAATGATGTTCGTTTGTGTTATTGGTTTATGCGTCCAGAAATTGTATCTGGATAAAATTATGTTTGTTTTGTAATTTGATTTATGTGCATCTGAATACAATATACGTAAAATGACCAAAAATCTCTTTATTTTATATTGAAGATTTAGTGGTTATAATTTATTCATGTTTTTAGCTTATTTTTATATTGAATTTAAACAAATATTTTAAAATGAAGTTTTCTTGTCTTGACGGAAAACAGATATTTTATGTTTTTAACGGAAAATTGAGATTTTTTGTTTTTGGCAGAAAACCGAGATTTTGCGTTTTTAGCCGAAAACCCAAAATTTTGTGTTTTTGGCAGAAAACTGTGATTTTGCGTTTTTGGCAGGAAAGGTGATTTTGCAGTTTTGACGGAAAAACGTATTTTTGTGTTGTTGCGTTTTTTGGCGAAAAACGTAATTTTGGGGGTTTGATGGAAAAACAAGTTTTTGTTGTTTTGGCGGGAAAATGAAATTTTGCGGTTTTGACGGAAAAATGAAATTTTGCGGTTTTGGTGGGAAACAAGATTTTACGGTTTAGGAAGGAAAATGAATTTTTGCGGTTTTAACGGAAAAACGTAATTTTTGCGATTGTGGCGGGAAAACGTAATTTTTCGATTTTGGCGGGAAAACAAAATTTTGCGGTTTTGGCGAGAAAACGTAATTTTGCGGTTTTGATTGGAAAACGTAATTTTGCAGTTTTGGCGGGAAAATGAGATTTTGCGGTTTTGGCGGAAAAACGTTATTTTGGTTTCGACGGAATTTTGTGTTTTTCCGTAAAAAACGTAATTTTGCGGTTTTGGCGGGAAAACATAATTTTGCGGTTTTGGCGAGAAAACGAGTTTTGGTGGAAAAACATAATTTTACGATTTTGGCGGGAAAATGAGATTTTACGGTTTTGACGGGAAAATGTAATTTTGCGGTTTTGACGGAAAAACGTAATTTTTGCGATTTTGGCAGAAAACGTAATTTTGCGGTAATGAGCGGGTTGATTGATGAAGAATTGAGATTTTAGGGTTTTGTTGATATTAGAATTGAGAAAAAAATACTTTGTAATTATTTAAATAAAATAGGGGTATTTTTGATTTTTACCAATTTTGGATGAGTTTACCTCATCTAAACTCTCCAATGAAACTCATTCAGAAATTTAGTGTTTTTTGGATGAGTTTTCAAAACTCATCCAGATACCTAATCCAGTTATTATTTTAATTATCACTAAACGAACAACAATCTGCATCTGCGTCCAAATACTGCGTCTGGTTCACCAAACGAATAGCACCTTACTTATTTGGATACACAAATAGTCATATATCATTTGTTCTCATACTTAACAACAAAATTGGTAAGATTGAGTTCGCCCTAGCCGCTCTCTTTCTCCCTGGCACAATCTCCGAGATACCTTTTTCCGGCGGCGTCGAATCCGATCGGTGCCGTTGGGAAACTGCATCTCCGTTCTCTTGTCCTCTATTGCTACCAAAGCTTACTCTCTACCTGTTTCTACGGTGAATCCACCGGAGATTCACCAAAGCCCGAATCAGCTATTTCAGCCATACTTCAGCTTTATCCTTTCCCTACCCCTCTGTCTCATCCGGTGGATTTTCTCGGTGAGTCGATTCTCGCGAGTTCCCAGCCATTCATCGCCAAATCTGAGATCCCATAACATACTGCTAGCCTTTTGTCTAGTATCTCTCACCGACTCCCCTCGAACTGAACCCTAACAACTCTCTACTCCTTGGATCTAGAATCCCCCACCAAGTGTTTTACTTGGCTGCGTTTGGACAGGAGCTCTGGTTTGACTCTGGAGTTGTGCAAGATATTGACGACAAACCATTACCCATACCTTGTGCTTCAAAAACCCAAGTTTGTTCTAAATCTTTTTTTGTCTATCCATAGAATACCTCTATGTCCATCCATGGTATCAATTGTCCGAAGACTGCAATTTGAACCTAATCAACCACTGTTGCTCTATTGCTACAAAGTATTTTTGTGAACCCTATCATTAGAATCATCTAGAGCCACTATCTATGATTGTCAAAGGATGAAGAGGACCGACATTATGACCCCATTCCTATGAAGCGAAGGTTACCAGAACCTCTTTGATATATCCTCTATGTTTTACTTGTTTCCTGAATCCTCTCAAGCGATAGTATTATGCCCTGAAACCGTAAGACCTAGGAAGTTTGGCATTATGACCTCTTCCCTTTGGAGAGGAGGTTACTGAAGCCTTCCCAACCTTCTCTCCACCTCTTCCTTGTGTCCCGAGCTTTGTCAAGTGCAAATAAAAAAAACCAGGAATATGGTTCCCCCTTGCATAAGTCTGAAGATTATCGACATTATGACCACAGCTCCATGGAATGGTGGTTACCGAAATCTCTTCAAACAAGCCTTATCCGAAATTCAACCTCTAATCACCCTCCTCCTCGCCTTTGAGCAGATCAATCCACCTTGTCTCTCAGCTTTGGAAACCCTCTCAACGTCTCACTATCAACTGATAAGGATTATCTCCCATGTTCCTGCCTTGGTCTTGAATATGGCATCGAATCCCTTGGAATTGCTTGTGGCTTGGTGTTTTATTGCCCAAGTCTCCAATATCTCTTAGATATGTTGTTGATTTATCTATCTTTCACTTTGCTTCTTGTTGTTGTATCAAGCTTTTCTTTCGGAAAACTCTTAACCTTTGTAACCCTTTATCTTGTTGTTTGAATGAATACAATATCTGTTTGTCCAAAAAAAAAAATTTGGATACACAAAGAATTTTTTTTTTCTTTGGACAAACACAAACAAAACTAAATATTATAACGTAGAACAAATCTTTTCTTGATTTTCCAAAAAGAGATAAGTACTTTTATCATAAAAGGAAAAAATAGAGAAGTCGGCTAGTCCTCCCATAATAAATGAAAGAAAACAACATACAATTACAATGATGAAACAATATAATATGTAACAACTAACATTTCTTGTGCGAATGCAACGACGCTTTACTACGAAACAACGATGGAACTAGAATATGTTGTTAATGCATCGATAAATAATGATAGAAATGTTCATCGTTGAACTATCGTCACTTAATATAGTTATGAAAAATTGACAACGTAACTTAAACAAACTATCGCTAAATCTATCAGTTCCTTACTGAATCTATATGTTTGCTTCTAATTAAGTCAGAAAGTTGTCAATTAATGATGTTGTCGATTAATGCATCTCATGGTTTATGTTTTGTGTTACTTCGATTGAGTACAAAGTTCTTTTGAATGGTCAACCAATTTGATTGATTGTCCCGAAGAGGGGGTTACGACAGGGGAATCTGATATCTCTTTATTTGTTTATTTTATGTACGGAAGATTTAATTGTAAATATCCAGAAAGCGCGCGGTGATGGATAAACTGATTATAGGGATCAAGGTGGCAAATAAATATCCACCGATTACGCATTTGTTGTTTGCGGATGATACTTTTTCCTTCAGTAAGGTAGATAAGGAACAATGTGGAGTTATTTTGGATATTTTAAAAAAATATGAGGCTATCTCAGGACAACAAATTAATTTTGCAAAATCTTCCATTCAGTTTGGTCATACGGTTGATGAGGGGGCAAAGACGGAGATGCATGGTATCCTTGGGATCACAAATTTGGGCGGTATGGGTTCATATCTAAAGTTACCTGAGAGTTTGGGAGGGTCTAAAACGAAGGTCTTCTCCTTTGTTCGGGAAAGATTGCAGGATCGGACAACTGGTTGGACGGCGAACTCTTGCAGGGTGGGACTGATGAGGAAACAATAAATCATGCCTTTTTTTTTGTCCACCGGCTCTTCAGACTTGGGCTTTATATCAGGTTCCGGTGGGATCCAACTACTTTTCAATGGAGTATGTGTATGCAAATGTGGATCATTTTTTGGGCCCTAAGAACCCGTGTTCCAGTGTCTTGGCATTCCCTTGGATTATGTGGTATATCTGGAAAGTGCGGAATGCATGTGTTTTTGAGAATGAGGCTGAGCGGCCGGAGGAGATTGTCTGGGTAGTGGAAGGTGAAGCGACGTCCTGGCAGTAGGCACAAGAAGAAGCTCATCCTCACTATAGGCCCTCGACTGAGGGTGACAGTAGCTCCTCCTCCCACTATTTATTCGGGTTATCGGTGTTTCTTTGATGGATCTTGGAAGGCGGGTGACTCATTTGCTGGTGCAGGATGACTTTGTACGATGCATAAGGATTCGTCGCCAAATATGGGAGCCACCAATTTCCGGCATAGTCTCTCTCTTACATGCTGAAGTAGAAGCTTTCAATTGGACTACACGGTATATGATCGGACATGATTACCGCGATGTGGCTTTTTTTACAGACTGCTCAGATTTTCGACTGACCGGCTTTTTCGCCATACCTCAAAGTAATCAAGATTGACAGAAATGAGTTTTCTTTTTTTGTCTTTATCTCTTATTTCAAAAAATATAAATGTAACTGCGGATTTTTTGGCACACTTAACATGCACATCTCTGCAGAATATCTTATATGTAAACAGTTTCCAATTCAACCGACTCATATGAGCTGATCTTTTATTGCAAAAAAAAAAAAAAAA
>NC_025692.1:14245792-14265978 GCF_000633955.1 Camelina sativa | reverse complement strand
AAAAAAAAAAAAAATGTTGTCGACTAATTGTGAGAATCAATACTAGTCCGTAATTAATTGAGCATAAGGTAAACATGGGATTTAATATTCAATAAAACATGAATAAATGTATTAGTGATGTTATTTAATTATACTATATTTTAAAAAGTTTTGTTAATTTTAGTGTTTTTGAACTAGTAATTTGGAAAATACGTTAAATCACTGAAAAATATAAATCTGATGGTTTTAACTAGACTTTGAAATTTTTTACAAAAAACAATAACAATTTTTTTCAATTCATTTAAAATCGTCAAAATCATATAAAATTATTTAAAATATTGTAATCGTGTATACAAAGGCCATTGCCTAAGTGGATAAAATACATGTTCGATAAAATCAAGTTTTCTCAAGTTCTTTCCATTCCCACTTTACATCATAATACCCAAATATATATGAATCCTATTGGTGCTTTAGTTAATTGGGTATTAAGTAATTTCTAATTGCCTTATATATGGATCCTCCCAATATATTTAATGCTACCGTTATCCCGACAAACTACGAACAAAAGTTAGAAAACATGGAAGTCTACTAAGTAAAGTGTTTTCTTGAACTTTGGCTTGAAGATTATCTTTGCAAAACCTATTTAAAGTTAATAGGAATATAATTAATGCACTACTTTGAAAACCCAAAAACCTATTTAAAGTTAATAGGAATATAATTAATGCACCACTTTGAAATTAGAATTGTCCACCCATTCATGATATCATTAGGCTTGATTTAAAAAATAATTTATTAAGAAAACAAGACTTATATTATATAGGGTTCTTATCACAAATTATTGGAAGTGAAATCATTGTGACTCATATAAACTTGACTCTTACTAGTGACAGTACTAGTGATCACTGTGATACCAATAACTTATACATATGGAGGAGAAAACAATTCAAGAACATATTTCGAACTTATGACACATGTTGATTTTAGGATTCAGGGTTGAACCGGATTAAGACACACTTCATCGAATCTTTGTTGTCTTTTGTTTAGAAATTTTCTTCTAGCGGACCTTTTTATTGTGATGTCTAATTTTTGTATATAATTGGCACTTTGTAGGCAATGCTAAAAAGAAAATAAGAGTTAATTTTGTGGATAAATTGTTGTATATATATTAATGAAAATAGAAAGTGAATGATGATTAAGTATTCAATTATGAGGAATTGAAAGGGCTAGTGGGGGTACCTTACTTGCATTAATCACAAATACTTAAAAGAGTGGAGTTCCATGTGTTTGTTCCCATCTCCTCATTTTCTTCTCTTTCTTAACCACGTATGAATACTACTTGATGCTCACCACCATTAACCCATAATTTTTCATATATATCTTTTAAAAAATATATTATCATCCATATTTTCTCTTTTTAGATTTATGAATCTGCCCCCTGGAGCTAATGACAGTTAAGATATGGGCTTCACTATCGAAGATACTTAATTTGTACTGCTTTTCTATACGAAAAAAGTAATCTGACAATTGCATTTTCCTTCAACTCACTGATATTTTTTTTTCAGCTAAGAAATTACATGTATATATCAAAATTTTCGAAATCTTTGAATATTCGAAATATGTGGAGAGAGAGAGTCATATGAAGACATAAAGAAATGGGCGCTTGAAACTTGAAAGTGTGGTTTGGTGGTTGCTGTGTATTAAGCATGCATTATATGGACTTCCTTATCCCCAATACTTTTCCTTTAACATGAAAGAAAGTCTCCATTCTGTTTTACGTATAACAAGAAGAGTACTGCACCCACTCAACATTTCTTTTCATATCTATATTATATATTAAAAAAATGGTGTAATTTAGTATTTTGTATGATATTTGAAACAGTTCAAATTAGTTTATTAATCTTAGTCTTGATAAACAAAGTTCACTTCTGCGTCAATCTTAGTTAAAATGAAAAGAAAATGATAATTATTTATTTTACAAATAAACCATCGTATATATATGAGTATTAAAAGATGTAATTAAAATGATTATCAGATCTAAAGAATTGAGGCCAATTATTTATCTTTAGCAAGAAAAGGTTAATAGATTTATTTATTAATGTTTGAGCAAATTAACATTGATTTGGTAACATATACTCCATCTGTACAAAAATAAAAGAAGTTTTGCTTGAATGCACACTGTTAAGAAAACTTGTAAAACTTAGTTTAAATACTCACTAGGTACCAACCCGCACATAGTGTAGGATAAATCAGTTCAAATAAAATATTATGGATAATATTATTATTTGAGATTTAAGATTTGTTTGTGTAAAAAATACGTTTCACTTATGAAATATTAAAACGTGAAAAAGAATTTCAATGTGGTGGAGTAGGTTTTGATGTCTTTTTGTGTTTCTAAATCAAATTCACATCTTTTATGTTTCACATTGTTATTTACATCACTATGCCATTAAATAAATAAAGCAATATTTTTTTGACGAATCAATTTAATTTAAACTAATCCAAAATGTAAAAATGCAATGGGAAAATATATAAAAAGTGGTAAATAATCAAAGTGTAGTTCTCTTGAAAATTTATAGGGAAAACTGATTGTCTAGGGTTTTCAAAAAATTCAGTAACATAGATACCATGCTAAGATTGCTGAGTCACATATATTGTAATAGTCATTAGAATTTTTAAATAGGAGACAAAAAAAATTTTGTTTTTCAAAAATTTAAATTCATGAACAGATTTAAAATTGTTTGTGAAATGTTAGTTATTTTTAATATTATATTGTGATATTTAATTTTTATTATACTTGAATAGTTATCTGATTTTTTTAAACCGGAGAATAAGTTTTGCGTTTCAAAAAGTTAAATAGGTGAATAAGTTTAAATTGTTTGTGGTATGTAATTTAATTTTATGATTATTGTGATAATTTCTTCAATTAAAGATTTTAAATATATTTGAATAGTCAATAGACTTTTTCAAAATAGGATAGGAGAATAACTTTAGCATTTCAAAAAATTAAATAAATGGTTTATATTTTTTTGTGAAATGTAATTTACTTTTAATAATTAAATAGATTATGAAAGTGATAATTAAATACATTTTTGGATTTTTATAGTTGATTAAAACTTTCATTTAAAAAAAAAACTAATAGAAAAAAATATTGCCTCATATATTTCAATGACATATATATGTAAATAATAATGAGAAGTAAGTGCACTTATTAAAAAAGTACAGAAGATCTGTGAGCGCGACACCTCAACTCTTTAGTGAGAGTGCTTCTCTGTTAATATAGAGGGGATGTATTATGTTTCCTATTTAATCTAAATTTTAGATTTTTTATTTTAAAATTATAACAGGTTTAAAAAAGATTAGATGCATTTTTATTAATTAATGATGGTGCATTACAAAAATTCAAAAAACAAATTAATAAAATAAAACATTTCTCATCAAATTTTACATTTATAATAATAAATTTTGATTCGTTTTCTTAACCTTTGAAAACTTTAAAACTTACTAGTTAATAACAAAGGACTAATTATTAGTCTAACTACTACATGTAAGTACTTAAATCTTTACTGGAAATATAAATATCACTTTTAGTAAAGCTAAAATATCGTTTCTTTTGACACACAAAAAAGTATATATGCATAAAATGAACAATAGGTTCATCAAACCTACAAAATAATCCATATTGTAGATATCAGATCGAGACTTATATAACTACTTATCAGAAATGATGATTTTTTAAGTTTTTCACATAGATTAAAAAATAATTAATGTTTAGTCATGAAGGTATTTTTATATATAATAACATATTTTTCATATCTATTAACCAATTGTAGTTCATTAAAATTTTAAATTCTCAATTAATGAATCTTGAAATCTACAATTTCATATCATTAATTAATAAAAAGTAGAGAAAATCTATCTTTGTGATACACGATAAATTTCTAAAACATCATCTATTCTAATACATAGGGAGTATAAAAAAAATGATGGTGAGAATAGCGAATTGATGTACATGTAGATGAGTAAATGAAAAGTTTGTGTGATTTAAGAGAGTGCTTAAGGGTAGATGAAACGACCCGACCACTTTTTTTATAAATAATAAATAATAATAATAATAAATACTCTACAACTAGTGGTCTCATACCCACTAGCCACCTAACCACAAACACATACAACAACGTATAACAATACCAATAAATAACCAATAATCCAATAACCAATAATAAATAACCAGTATTAAACCATAAACAATATTCAGTATTCAAACAACAGGAAACATAGAACCAGCAACCTAACAATGTTCTAATGACCCAACTCTAGCAACCTAGCAATGTCAGACAACAACAGATCGAGGCCCTAGAACATCCTCCTCTTCATTGTCATGATTCCACGATCACATTTTGTCTTTACCTGCACCACAAACACAAATTGAGATGCATGAGTATTTGATAAACACTCAGTGAGGCAATCCTGCCATCTACTGAGCTATACACACAAGCAATAAGATCTCTACATGTCACAATCAACAAACAATATAAACAAACCAGGCAATAACCAAAGCAACACGCCATCGTCGTAACTGAAGAAGGTTGTCGACCGACACCAGATGGTGTCGATCGACACTAACATGTGCTCGACAAAACCCGAAACCCTAGTGGTGTCGACTGACACCTCCACATGGTGTCGATCGACACTCGCCAAAGTTATCGAGCCGTCCTCGCGTTGGTGTCGACCGACACCCCAACTGGTGTTGATCGACACCGATGTCGAACATCAATTTCCTTCGATCAGAAACTCCGAATCTCGCCTCCAATCTTCTCCAATCCGCTCCAAGCATCCCTAGAAGCAAAACCCAGCTGCAGCAGTCACGAAGAGCCATAGAAAACTCAAAGGGAACTAGAGATCTTAGGTTAGATAATCCATGGTCATGCACTCACCTCTTTGCAGGAAAATTCTGACCAACAACAACAAAATCAACCTTCCTAGCAAGCTTCTACCTCCTTCCTAGCTCCAAATCTCCCAAGAAAAGCCAACAAATCTCCCAAAAACTCAAGAACTCTTCTTTCTCTCTTTTTCTCTCAAAAACGTTAAGCGGCGACAAAAGAACTTTTCCAAAACCCTTCTTGGTCGACAAAACACTTAAGTATCTCGGTTCAATGGTTTTCTCTAATTAAATTGAATTAGTCGAACCAAAAATAAATGGTGTCGACCGACACCCATCCCCAAAACGCAGAATTTTGGTTCACACAGGAATAATACTCATAATTGAGGTTATATACATGCGGAATGATTTAAAGCAGATCAATATTGTTGGTCTTATTAGATTGCCATTAAAATAATATATTTTACTTTATATTATATCTTTGTGCAGTCAATAATTTATCATGTGAATAATTTGATTTGGTATCTAGAATATTCTCAAATACATCAAACCCTACTTATGATTGGCTGGAGGAACTTTACCAAGTGACAGTATATAATATACATAGGATTTCCTAAATACACGTTTCAGAAACATCGTATAAACGATGTATAAATGCCATAACATACGGCAATTTTACTCTTTCCACAATTTTTTTTTTCAGTGTAAGTAAAATTTTAATTATAAATTTTTTTTTGTTACATAAGTGTGTTCTTTTCTGAGTTTGTAAAATATCAATAACTTACAACTTAGAAACGTGCAGAAAACCAATATACGAGTTTCCACAATTTTACACTATACTGTACATTATAAGAAGAAAAATACATTAGAACTTGATATATCAAAGTGAGAGATGAAATAAAGCATTATTTAGAATTCCAAAACACAAATTAATTAAATAGTTTAGGAAAACAGTATCGTATTAAGGTGGTGACAAAAGATTTATATATCAGTAACAAAAGATTGGCCAACTTTATCCTCATGAATAGGAGGATATAAATATGATTTTGAGCTCTTGGTCAAACTAAGGTTAAAACAAAAAAACAAAAAAGATCTCCACAACTATATGATTATTGTGAACAATGATGTTATTTGCTTTCTTATCTTACCAAACCATTGCTACTTCACAATGCACTATGGTGTAAAATAGGTAAGAAATTGTCTCCAAAGTTCAAATTTGATACGCGTTAAGAATTCACATCGACAACTTAAAAAAGATATAGAACAATCAAACCTAGCTCGCAGGAAATTATCTACTAACTTCAAGGATAACATCATATGCGTAATCGGGCTAATCCGTCCATTGCCAATGAGGAAAATATAGAAACAGATTATGCGGAAATGCATATTACTTGTACCAACTAGATACACAAGAGTATGCCTAAAAGCTAGCTAATTGCTTTTATCACCCACCCTATAAAGATTATAAAACAATACTTTTTAAAGAAAGAATGATAAGAAAAAAAAAAAGAGAGAATGAATAATTCAAGATACGACACTATCATCAAACTTTTTGTTCAACTAAACAAAAAGATGTTTTGTTTCAAGCAAATATTAGATTTTGCACTAACGAACATGATGAGTATATGATCAAGACTGATTCTTTCCACGAAACCAAAATCCTATGGCTCTTCTACTAAATAATACAGCCAAAAGATGCAACCACTAATTGATCGATACAGATTTTTTATAACATGTAAAAAGGCTTATCAGGTAGATACATTTACAATGAAGGTGACAAGTGAAGAAAATATGTCGTAGATGCAGGGACCATTTTAGGCTGAGGACCATCAGGATCTCTATTATATACAAAATCAATTTTCTTAACCATTGTTGTCACTCAACACAAATGCCCCAGCTTTTTTCGTCTAATATAGTAATATGTTATCATAGTATGAATGTAGTAATATATTTGTTGAGAAGAGCGAGAAAGGGATCATAAAACCAGAGTGATCGACAAATAACATAAGAGACCTAAATGATTGAACAACTAGCAGATATTTTATCCCAAGATAATGAAAGCTTACATAAGCAAACTTGCTTTCAGTTTGACATAGAGAAATAGAATTCTGAGTTGCAAGGTGTTTAATTCGAAAGCACCTATATTGGGAATGACATTGCACACAACATCATGGTCAGTCATGAAAGTTATGGAAAGAAAAATTAGTGTTGCTTGACAAATCGCAATCTATACTAAAAAGTAGATAAATGCGGAAAGATATACAAATCAAACTAGTTGATTAAGGACTGGCAGTTCCGTGAAAGTCATAGAGATGTTTAAATTCAAAATGATTAACGTAATAATGTAAAGACTTCTTCTGAGGAAACCTCTAACCTCACAATCAAATTTGCCAACAACAATACCTTTCATGATCAAAAGAAAGTTCATCAAGCCTTTTTCTTTTCGACACTAGAAGAAAGCAACAACATAATATAAATGGTTATAAAGAAACTGAACAAGTTAAGTGCCTAGTAGACGTCATAGTATTGGCAACAATCAAAACCAAAAGCTAACAATAACAGTACAGAGAAAGGAAAAAAGAAAACTATGGCGACAATTCTAGCAAATTCACAAAAATTAATGGATTAGTCAAAGAAGCAAAAATGCGGCTAGCGTAGGAAACTGGTCATTCATATAAAGCAATAAAGTATGAAGAGAAAAGACACGGTTCTTGCAGATGAAAGTAGCTGCTACGTGCCTAGTGAGTAGCACAGATACGAGTACAAACTTACACACTTTTTCTTCTTTTTTTTTTTTTTTTNAGTGCCTAGTAGACGTCATAGTATTGGCAACAATCAAAACCAAAAGCTAACAATAACAGTACAGAGAAAGGAAAAAAGAAAACTATGGCGACAATTCTAGCAAATTCACAAAAATTAATGGATTAGTCAAAGAAGCAAAAATGCGGCTAGCGTAGGAAACTGGTCATTCATATAAAGCAATAAAGTATGAAGAGAAAAGACACGGTTCTTGCAGATGAAAGTAGCTGCTACGTGCCTAGTGAGTAGCACAGATACGAGTACAAACTTACACACTTTTTCTTCTTTTCTTTTTTTTGGCTGTCGTGCACGTAATTGATCAACTAAAGGCAGAAAGTAGCTTCTTCTGTATGATTCCGCACTTAAACGTGGAGATAACCTCGGCAAAATTTCCTACCATAACGTAATCATTGGATATGAAATCTTTTACAGTTTCTACACAACAAAGAAGGGTTTTGGGTTAAGAACTGAACAACACACACAAACCTCTTTGCCATCAGAGTTCTCTATAGCCAAAACCGGTATCTCATACTGATAAGCTCGTTCCCACTCGGGATTCGTAGTGATATCCCTTACCTAACAACAATGCAAAATCACATCAATCTCACAAAGGAGTCACTCCCAAATTTCAAATTTCTTTTAGAAATCATTGCTTCCGACTCGACATTGTGTTAAATCATCGTCAACGAAGCACTAATACCATTTTCAGAACCACAATGATTCCCCATAAT
Organism: Camelina sativa; assembly: GCF_000633955.1. Lineage (NCBI taxonomy): Eukaryota > Viridiplantae > Streptophyta > Magnoliopsida > Brassicales > Brassicaceae > Camelina > Camelina sativa. The sequence goes on along the minus strand of NC_025692.1, from coordinate 14,257,590 downwards.
CTAACAATTCCCAACAAAATCAAATTCATGTTCATATGTATCCACTTAATCAATCTAGAATCTTCAATTCACCAATAAAATCATACTAAATTATGAAAAAAAGGCGAGATTTAAGGTTAGTGAGACCTGAAGAACAACGTCGTTGAGTGAATCGGAACCGGAGGAGAGAGAGAAGACAGCGTTAAGCTTCTCTTTAAGACCATCGCAGAGACAACATCCAGGTTTAGAGTATAGAACAAGCCTTCTCGTGTTTGTTGGTGTCGAGGAAGACGATAAACTATGGGCCAAAGGACGACGTCTTGCAGCGAACACCAAAGTCGCTGATATCGCCGCCGCCATTTGCGTTGTTCACCATTTTTGTCAGATCATCCGATTTTTTCTTCATATTCTTAACGGACTTTTTGGGCCTTTATTATCGATCAAATGATTCGGCCCATGATTTTAGTTTTAAGATCCACAAATTCATTTTTTTTTACTTCACCATCACAAGACATTGGTTCACAACCCTTATTCAAAAATTCACTAAGGCTGCAAATGCAAATGGTTGTAGTTCAACGAGGTTGAATGAGTTGAATGTACTTTTTAATCTTGTTCAGCAAAAAAATCACCATTTAACATAAATATATTTTCAACCTACATTAATTGGGTTTCATCCTGTGGCTGGAAAATAATACTTTTTGGTTGAAAATTGTTCAACCACAAAATAGGAGATGAATAGATTGAGCGAGATGAAAACTAAAAAATATATATATTTATTCAATTTATATATTATATTAATATTTTTGGCTTTTTAAAAAAATATCATTTAACAACAATCGTGGAATCTAGATTGTTATTTCAATAATCTAGAGGAAAGTCAAAGATTGTGAGTTTAAAAATCTGCTTTTAAATTATATTTAATCATTACATATATATATATATATATAATTTTTGAAATATGTAACAAACGAATCATTCACTTATATTTTTTTTGTTTGCAAATTTTTTCACATTATTTAATTTTTAATATTAAACTATATAATTTAAATTAGCATTATTTGTTACAAATAAAAGATATTCTAGTAGGCAAAATAAGCTGCATTTTAAAATCTTTTGAATAATTATTTTTATTGATTAAAATCGAAACTAAAATCAGATCCTAGATATATCTTTTTTAAAAAATACCTATAAGCTAAACACTTTTTTCATAAACAATTGTAGCCATGAGTAACTATATGAAGATCGTCCATGATCAAATTATTGAGCAAATATGGTCTGCAAGTCGACGTAGTTTTCGTCAGCAACGTATGATTTTATTTTATGTAATATTTTGTAATAAAATATTTATTTCCAAATAAGAGTTAATAATATATTAATTTTTTAAAATTTTTATTTCTAATATTTAAATATATATATATAATTTCAGATACTATTATAGATATATTATTAATATTATATTTTTATATTCAGCTATTCAACTTAATGGTCACCATTTAGCATACTAATTTATTTCTCTGCAGTTTATTCAGCTCATTCAGTCCATCATTGTTCAACCTATTCAGCTGGTTCAGTTTGTTAATCACCATTTGCAGCCTAAGTGTTAATCTGGATAGATCGCCTAACAATAAAACCAAAAATTGAATATAAATTAGTTGAAGAACTTTCAGGTTATTACTTAATTAATAATAAAATAAAAATATATAGTTCTAATAAAAAATATCAAATCAATATAAAGAAGATTGTGTTGCTCTCCTCATCTGACACATCAGCTTCAATATTAAAGTATGGCTTGACACATCAATTAAAATCAGTAGCCAATTAAAACATTTCGATTAATACACCTAAGATTTATTTTCTTCCACATCATTCTCTTTATTCACACATTCTCTGACCTTAGGAATAGAGATGTTAATTGAGCCTTTATCCCGCGGACATAACCCAGTAAGTGATATAACGGGTCGGGTATGGGCCTTGCTTTTGAAGCCCAAAATTTTGCGGGTCTCGCAGACTCTATCCGTTTGGAATGCAGGTTACGCGGTCATGCCCGTCGCGAACTGCGGGTTTGTGGGCGACCTGTAGAGGCAATGTAAGGTTCTTCATCTTCATCTTCAGTCTCCAAATCGGACAGTGAAGTGGAGGATGCTAACGACTCTCACTTTGCAACGACTCCTAGCTAGAATCATTAGTGTCAAACCCCGTTCCTCTTACTATGTCTTCTCAATCTCGAAGTTGTTCGTGAAAGCTAACAAATACTGCTAACAAGGCAAGTTAGAAATTTACAACTGAATTTAGTGTTTGATGATTTCAAATTGTGCTAGCAAGAGCTATAGAAATGGTGAATTTAAGTCTACATGGGTGTTGACTTCATCTGTCAGGTTCTTGTGATACAGGCTTGGACTCTTGGTGTCCCGGAGGTTCTCGTTGCTTGAGTTGTTATGCCCTTTGGTAAGATTAAAATCAGATACAGAAAGACCACCACGGAGGATTATTCTGTTATGTTTTTCCTCATGTGTATCAGAGGTGTTCTCAGACAGTTGAATAGGTGGAGAAGAAGGAATGACCTGAGGTTGTGGTGACATCAAATTGAGAAACATTGGTGCACATCACTGAACTGAACATTGGCCCTATCAATTGAAATGTGTTTTTTCTACTGCTCCTTAGTCCGTTGATGTCTACTTCAAGCTTCTCGTCAAAGAGACCAAAAAGCTGGTTCTAATCTTTTTATGCTTTTGTTTTTCTGTTTGTTGGCTAAATGGTTTATTGAGATTTAATCGTTTTTGTGATAACTTTGGAAGCTTTATTGTTTTTTGGTGAGGTTGCAGGTAAGCTCATGGTAGTTGGTGAGTTTTCAGCAGATGGAAGAGGGTGTTAAATAGTGCTTTCATCATATGGGGGATGGTGTTATATAGTGTTGAGGTTGCAGGTAATTTCACGAGAGTAATGTACTTATAGTAACTTAAAGTATTTGGATGACTTGTTGAGATTGGATTTAAGACCTTAGACTTGCTTTTTAAATTGTATTGATACTTTATTTTGGAAAAAATAGTAAGGGAGCTCGAAATGGCAATATTTCGGTAGGTTCAATGCAACAAAGAGATCAACAACCTCGTCAACCAAACTCTTACAAGCACTTTGGTATTGTTCAACTGTTGCTCACTTATACAGTAAACAACTACCTATTTCTACATACTATAATAATATGTTAAGCATTAAATGAATTGTCACAGTCCAATCATGAATGTTTTTCTCTTTTAACCTATTTTGATTACTTCTAGAATAGAATATTATTTTGTCTCTCGAAAAACTGATGTTTGGTTTCTCTCAGTGTGAACTAGACCTGAGTTTTCTTCTTAAACTGCAGGTGAAAGTGGAGAATAGTGTTTGGAAAGTTGATGTGATTTGGACATAATTTATCTGTTTCAAAGCTCCATTTTGTTGTCTTTAATCCTTTGTTATTGTAACTTTTGAACAATGCAATATGGGAGTAGAACTATTTATCTGGAGCTGAGTACATTAACTAGAACTATTTACTATTTCTTCTCTTTTCTGATTTAAAAAATAGCGTTGAGGCAAAATTGTGAAACTCATGTTCAAAATGAGCGAAGTACTTTTCTTTGAATGTTCTGATTTTGCTGCATTTTAATGTATTATTCGCTACTCTTTTTTCAACTATGTTTTACATCTCTTTTTATTCAAAAAATATAGAATAAATTTCAATAATAATTGATAAAAGAACAATTTATTAGAAATCAAGATAAAAATCAACCTTACATACAATAGTCCTGAACGTGAGAAATTATAATAATTTTGTTTTTTTAGTAAATGATAATTATACTTTCTATAGATTATACAATTGTTTCACAATATATTAAAATGTAAAAATATACTTTAGTTAGACAAAACACCTTCTCTAATTGATTTCAAACAACTTGAAATAAATTATGAATTCAAACGTAAAAAAATAAAATAAATTAAAAACAACCTGCGGCGTAGCGAGAGTACCAACCTAGTAAAACATAAAACTATAATATTATCTTTAAAATTAGTGAAATACCCTATAATAGCATTTTTCTAAGTTTTTCTTTCAACATTAGCACACATGTTCAAAGTTTCCAAAATTAGTATTTATATATTGAGATTATTATTTAATTAAAAAAAAAATTTCTAAAATCATTGTCATGAATTTTAAATCTCAAAGCTCCGACGAATGTTACAGTGAAAATTCCAAGCTGAGATATTCATTTCCGTTCTCAGATCTTTTCAATTAAGTGCCAAATCGATCGATTGATTCCAATACCATAAAAATCCACATCAAAATCATCTTCATTCACCGGATTCCGATCGAAGATCAGAGTTTAATTAAGCTAAACGGTGCTCATGTCGTCTACGATAGTGAGTGTGGCGGAGGAGAGTATTCCGGCTACAATTACGGCGGATGATTAGAGAAAAGTATCGGCAGTTCCGTTTGATATGGATGGTGTCCTTTGTAATAGTGAGAAGCTTTTTAGACGCACTGTCGTTGATTTTTTTGCTGCGATAGGAGTTGAAGTCATTGTGGATAATTTCATTCCTCTTACGAGAACAAGTAAAAAAGCTTTAGAAAATCAATTTGTGAATCTGTTTATATGGTAATTTGTGTTTAGATTGATTTCGTTGATTTCTTGGGCTGGGTAATTCTTAATTTGCTCAGTTTCTCATTATCTTCTTTTTCGTAGTTATCCTTTTCTAAGTTATCTTCATCATCTTCGTTGTCTTTGACATGATTATTCAAATTTAGAGGTCGTCATATGAGATGGCGAGTTGGGATAGGAGCAGGGTTCAAATCCAAATCTTCTATTTGATTATCAAAAGGCCAAATCGAGATAGATCTCATACTCTGTTTCTCAGATCGAAGATGTTTACGCATTTGCTCGATCGTGTGCCTACACAGAATAGCTGACTGGTCAACGCCGGAGAAGATGAAATGGCGACGGTGTTTCTCCCGGAAGTTGTCGAAGATGAGATTAGAAATAAAAATCTCGGATTTGAGTGATTCACGGCAAGCTTCACCAAAAAAAATCTAAAATTGTGTGTTTAATATTTAAAATAATACTTTTTGTACTTATAATATAATATTACAAAATGCTATATTTGGAAAAATTAAGAGTGTTTGTTAATTTTGGAAGAAAAACCTAAAATAGTGCTATCCTAGGGTATTTCTAAAAAAAAATGGTATTCAATGGTTTAAAATTTAAACTTTTAGGTTTGAATTAACTACTTTAAATTAATGGTAATTTGTAGAGGATATGGTCTAGTGTTTAGGATTTAATTTTGAAGATTTAAAGTTTAATTTTAGATGGTATTTTTGGAAAACAAAAACTTAAATAAAATTTTGAAATATGATGATAAGTTTGGACAGCCAAAACTTAAATTTGGTATTTTGATAACTGCCATTAAAACAATATATCGATTTACGAAAAAAAAAATTGTACATAGTATATGATTACACAATATAAATTGTACATGAAACATATGACTCAACATAAACGATACATTTAGCATCTGGCTTAAAATGGTTGACCAACACCATTTCGATGTGTATTGATTTTGACTAAAACTTGATAGTTTATATATTTTATTTAAATTGTATTCTACTTATAAAAAATTGGTATATAGTTAAAACACAATGATAACAATATAGGTTGAAATAGGCCATTTAAGCCACATAATCAAATGCCCAGCTCGGTTTTGTGCATGTGGTACGGGTGTATGTGCATGTGCACATAATCCATTTCATTTTGGGCAATTTTTACAAATATCACCAAACTAATTTTTTGTTTTCAAATTTAGTACTTAATCTATAAAGTTCTAAAATAGCACAATATTTTAAAATTAAACTTTCAATATTAAATTTTAAACTCTAAATATTATAATTTGCCCTTTTCAAACTATATCCTAAATGTAATATAGAGAACTCAAACCTAAAAAAAACATTCTAAAAGTTAGTTTAAAATATTGTGATGTGTTAAATAGTACTATTTCAGAAATTTATGGGGTATGTGTTATAATTATGCATAAAATTTGTTTCAGTGTTATTTTTAAGGTATGAGAAGATATTTTTTACATCATTATATTATTTTTTATATTAATATTAGGGTCCTAAATTTTTCTTTTCCTAAAAACATAGAAATAAGAACCAATTCTTTTAAAATCTCAGGATCCAAAAATTATTAAACTGGATACAATGAATTTTTTAGTGTATATATCAATGCTTGGTTTCCTTTCTAGGGGTGAATCATTTTGTTCACCTCTTTTGTTTTAAGTTTTAACCAATGAATATGCACCATGTCATATTATATGTAAATTTTGTTTTGTTTTCTTGATTTGTTTTATTTGCATATTATAGTGTTTTAAATTGGCTAATTAAGGGAGAAAGCTTTTTACTGCTTCGAATCAATGTTTTTCTTGTTTTAGCCTGTTTTCTCGGTTTAAGCCTGTTTGGTGACAAAATGGGTATAAGTGTTGTCTAAACATTCCAAATTCAACCCGAACTCTTATAATAAGTCAAATGAATTGGATTGTTACATATTTTTATCCTATAAACAGTAACAAAACTGTTTACTGCTTCAAATCAATGTTTTCTTGGTTTTAGCCTTTTTCAGGACAAAATGGGTATAAGTGTTGTCTAAACACTTCAAATTCAACCCGAACTCTTGTAATTAGTCAAATGCATTGGATTATTACATATTTTGACCCTAGAAACAGTAACAAAGCTGTTTACTGCTTCGAATCAATGTTTTCTCAGTTTTAGCCTGTTTTCTCGGCTGAAGCATGTTTTGGGATAAAACGGGTTTAAGTGATGTCTAAACACTCCAAATTCATCACAAACTCTTACAATTAGTCAAATAAATTGGATTGTCACACATTCTCACCCAGAAATAGTAACAAAGCTTTTTACTACTTCAAATCAATGTTTTCTTGGTTTTAGCCTCTTTCGGGACAAAATGGGTAGAAATGTTGTTTAAACAATTCAAATTCAACCGGAACTCTTCTAATTAGTCAAATGTTTTGGATTGTTACATATTTTGAACCTATAAAAATTAACATAGCTGTTTACTGATTCGAATCAATGTTTTCCTTGTTTCAGCATGTTTTCTCAACTTAAGTCTACTTTTGGGATAAAACGGGTTTAAGTGATGCCAAAACAGTTCAAATTCATCACGAACTATTACAATTAGTAAAATGAATTGGATTGTCACAAATTCTCAACCAGAAACATTAACAAAGCTTTTTACTACTTCAAGTCAATGTTTTCTCGGTTTTACCCTGTTTCAGGACAAAATGGGTATAATTGTTGTCTAAACACTTCAAATTCAACCCGAACAGTTATAATTAGTCAAATTCATTGGATTGTTACATATTTTGACACTAGAAACAGTAACAAAGCTGTTTACTGCTTCGAATCAATGTTTTCTCGGTTTAAGCCTTATTTGGGATAAACCAGGTTTAAGTGTTGTCTAAACACTCCAAATTCATCCCAAACACTTACAATTAGTCAAATGCATTTGATTGTCACACATTCTGACCCTATAAACAGTAACAAAGCTGTTCACTGCTTCAAATTAATGTTTTCTCGGTTTTAGCCATTTTCGGGACAGAATGAGTATAAGTGTTGTCTAAACACTCCAAATTCATCCCAACCACTTACAATTAGTCAAATGCATTCGATTGTCACACATTCTGATCCTAGAAACAGTAACAAAGTTGTTTACTGCTTCGAATCAATGTTTTCTCGGTTTTAGCCTGTTTCGGGACAAAATGGGTAGAAGTGTTGTCTAAACAATTCAAATTTAACCGGAACTCTTCTAATTAGTCAAATTCTTTGGATTGTTACATATTTTGACCCTATAAACATTAACAAAGCTGTTTACTGATTCGAATCAATGTTTTCCTTGTTTTAGCATGTTTTCTCAATTTAAGTCTTATTTTGGGATAAAACGGGTTTCAGTGATGTCTAAACAGTTCAAATTCATCATGAACTATTACAATTAGTCAAATGAATTGGATTGTCACACATTCTCACCCATAAACATTAACAAAGCTTTTTACTACTTCAAATCAATGTTTTCTCGGTTTTACCCTGTTTCAGGATAAAATGGGTATAATTGTTGTCTAAAAACTTTAAATTCAACCCAAACTCTTATAATTAGTCAAATTCATTGGATTGTTACATATTTTGACCCTAGAAACAGTAACAAAGCTATTTACTGCTTCGAATCAATGTTTTCTCGGTTTAAGCCTGTTTTGGGATAAAACAGGTTTAAGTGTTGTCTAAACACTCCTAATTCATCCCAAACACTTACAATTAGTCAAATGCATTCGATTATCACACATTCAGACCCTAGAAACATTAACAAAGCTGTTCAATGCTTCAAATCAATGTTTTTTCGGTTTTAGCCTTTTTCGGGACAAAATGGGTATAAGTGTTGTCTAAACACTTCAAATTCAACCCGAACTCTTGTAATTAGTCAAATGCATTGGATTGTTACATATTTTGACCCTAGAAACAGTAACAAAGCTGTTTACTGCTTCGAATCAATGTTTTCTCGGTTTAAGCCTGTTTTGGGATAAAACAGGTTTAAGTGTTGTCTAAACACTCCTAATTCATCCCAAACACTTACAATTAGTCAAATGCATTCGATTATCACACATTCAGACCCTAGAAACATTAACAAAGCTGTTCAATGCTTCAAATCAATGTTTTTTCGGTTTTAGCCTTTTTCGGGACAAAATGGGTATAAGTGTTGTCTAAACACTTCAAATTCAACCCGAACTCTTGTAATTAGTCAAATGCATTGGATTGTTACATATTTTGACCCTAGAAACAGTAACAAAGCTGTTTACTGCTTCGAATCAATGTTTTCTCGGTTTAAGCCTGTTTTGGGATAAAACAGGTTTAAGTGTTGTCTAAACACTCCTAATTCATCCCAAACACTTACAATTAGTCAAATGCATTCGATTATCACACATTCAGACCCTAGAAACATTAACAAAGCTGTTCAATGCTTCAAATCAATGTTTTTTCGGTTTTAGCCTTTTTCGGGACAAAATGGGTATAAGTGTTGTCTAAACACTTCAAATTCAACCCGAACTCTTGTAATTAGTCAAATGCATTGGATTGTTACATATTTTGACCCTAGAAACAGTAACAAAGCTGTTTACTGCTTCGAATCAATGTTTTCTCGGTTTAAGCCTGTTTTGGGATAAAACAGGTTTAAGTGTTGTCTAAACACTCCTAATTCATCCCAAACACTTACAATTAGTCAAATGCATTCGATTATCACACATTCAGACCCTAGAAACATTAACAAAGCTGTTCAATGCTTCAAATCAATGTTTTTTCGGTTTTAGCCTTTTTCGGGACAAAATGGGTATAAGTGTTGTCTAAACACTTCAAATTCAACCCGAACTCTTGTAATTAGTCAAATGCATTGGATTGTTACATATTTTGACCCTAGAAACAGTAACAAAGCTGTTTACTGCTTCGAATCAATGTTTTCTCGGTTTAAGCCTGTTTTGGGATAAAACAGGTTTAAGTGTTGTCTAAACACTCCTAATTCATCCCAAACACTTACAATTAGTCAAATGCATTCGATTATCACACATTCAGACCCTAGAAACATTAACAAAGCTGTTCAATGCTTCAAATCAATGTTTTTTCGGTTTTAGCCTTTTTCGGGACAAAATGGGTATAAGTGTTGTCTAAACACTTCAAATTCAACCCGAACTCTTGTAATTAGTCAAATGCATTGGATTGTTACATATTTTGACCCTAGAAACAGTAACAAAGCTGTTTACTGCTTCGAATCAATGTTTTCTCGGTTTAAGCCTGTTTTGGGATAAAACAGGTTTAAGTGTTGTCTAAACACTCCTAATTCATCCCAAACACTTACAATTAGTCAAATGCATTCGATTATCACACATTCAGACCCTAGAAACATTAACAAAGCTGTTCAATGCTTCAAATCAATGTTTTTTCGGTTTTAGCCTTTTTCGGGACAAAATGGGTATAAGTGTTGTCTAAACACTTCAAATTCAACCCGAACTCTTGTAATTAGTCAAATGCATTGGATTGTTACATATTTTGACCCTAGAAACAGTAACAAAGCTGTTTACTGCTTCGAATCAATGTTTTCTCGGTTTAAGCCTGTTTTGGGATAAAACAGGTTTAAGTGTTGTCTAAACACTCCTAATTCATCCCAAACACTTACAATTAGTCAAATGCATTCGATTATCACACATTCAGACCCTAGAAACATTAACAAAGCTGTTCAATGCTTCAAATCAATGTTTTTTCGGTTTTAGCCTTTTTCGGGACAAAATGGGTATAAGTGTTGTCTAAACACTTCAAATTCAACCCGAACTCTTGTAATTAGTCAAATGCATTGGATTGTTACATATTTTGACCCTAGAAACAGTAACAAAGCTGTTTACTGCTTCGAATCAATGTTTTCTCGGTTTTAGCCTGTTTTCTCGGTTTAAGCCTTTTTTTGGGATAAAACGGGTTTAAGTGATATCTAAACACTCCAAATTCATCACAAAGTCTTACAATTAGTCAAATGAATTGGATTGTCACACATTCTCACCCAGAAACAGTAACAAAGCTTTTTACTACTTCAAATCAATGTTTTCTCGGTTTTAGCCTGTTTTCTCGGTTTAAGCCTTTTTTTGGGATAAAACGGGTTTAAGTGATATCTAAACACTCCAAATTCATCACAAAGTCTAACAATTAGTCAAATGAATTGAATTGTCACACATTCTCACCCAGAAACAGTAACAAAGCTTTTTACTACTTCAAATCAATGTTTTCTCGGTTTTAGACTGTTTTCTCTGTTTAAGCCTTTTTGGGACAAAACGGGTTTAAGTGATGTCTAAACACTCCAAATTCATCACAAAGTCTAACAATTAGTCAAATGAATTGAATTGTCACACATTCTCACCCAGAAACAGTAACAAAGCTTTTTACTACTTCAAATCAATGTTTTCTCGGTTTTAGACTGTTTTCTCTGTTTAAGCCTTTTTGGGACAAAACGGGTTTAAGTGATGTCTAAACACTCCAAATTCATCACAAACTCTTACAATTAGTCAAATGAATTGGATTGTCACACATTCTCACCCATAAACAGTAACAAAGCTTTTTACTGCTTCGAATCAATGTTTTCTCGGTTTAAGCCTGTTTTGGGATAAAACAGGTTTAAGTGTTGTCTAAACACTCCAAATTCATCCCAAACACTGACAATTAGTCAAATGCATCCGATTGTCACACATTCAGACCCTAGAAACATTAACAAAGCTGTTTAATGCTTCAAATCAATGTTTTTTCGGTTTTAGCCTTTTTCGGGACAAAATGGGTATAAGTGTTGTCTAAACACTTCAAATTCAACCCGAACTCTTGTAATTAGTCAAATGCATTGGATTGTTACATATTTTGACCCTAGAAACAGTAACAAAGCTATTTACTGCTTCGAATCAATGTTTTCTCGGTTTTAGCCTGTTTTCTCGGTTTAAGCCTTTTTTTGGGATAAAACGGGTTTAAGTGATATCTAAACACTCCAAATTCATCACAAAGTCTTACAATTAGTCAAATGAATTGGATTGTCACACATTCTCACCCAGAAACAGTAACAAAGGTTTTTACTACTTCAAATCAATGTTTTCTTGGTTTTAGCCTGTTTTGGGACAAAATGGGTATAATTGTTGTCTTAAAACTATAAATTTAACCCGAACCCTTATTGATATGATCATGAGACCATCCAAAACGACCCTTGAGTCTTGCTCAA
>NC_025692.1:14245209-14245692 GCF_000633955.1 Camelina sativa | reverse complement strand
CATTGCTGAAGATATAGCCATGAAGTTTAACATCTATAACCCAACAACCCTTCCTACCATTGATGATCAAACTTTTACTATCAAGGACAAAGGAGGTCAAGAAGGTTCAAGTGGTGAAGCAACTCCAAAGGCTAAGCTCTCCTTTCAAGATGATTCTGTGGAAAAGCTTAAGAGGTCAGTTCAAGAGTTGACTAGTATGGTTGAGGATCTTCAAGTTAAGCTGAACAAGAGGTCCTTAAGGAAGGCAAGACCAAGGCTCAAAATCAAGAAGAAACATGGTTTGTGTGTTAAGGGTGAGGTGATCAAGGATCAACTTCACAGTGATCAAGAGGTTCCAGGGAGGATTTCATCACCTCCTTGGTATCTAAACCAAGTCTAAAAAGGACACCAAAGTCAAGCTTAGTGACTTTAAACAAGCTCACTAGGGAGGAAGTCCCTAAGGTATCCTTTGTAAATATGGTTTATTTTCCTTGTAGTTTTGAT
>NC_025692.1:14180590-14242815 GCF_000633955.1 Camelina sativa | reverse complement strand
GTTTAGATTGATAGGATAAACACTTTGGGTGCCTTTGGGTAGACAAGGTTTTGTTCTTGTATGTGTCTAAGTGTTCTTACCTTTAGCATTCTTCTAAAGCTCAATCCATTTTTTATGAGAGAACCTTGATATTGATAAGCCCTACTCTAAAAAGAGACCATCAGTGTCTCTAAACCTTTTACTGCCAAGCCAAATGAGTTTAAGCATTGCATAGAATTGATTCATGTTCTTGATTAATGAATGTTAAAGGAAATGGTTGATTTGAATGCATGTGGATGTCTAAGGCTCAAATCAGTGAAGGTTGTGATATGCTTGTCTAAAGTCTTTAAGTATAGCTCATTCAACTTGCATCATAGTACTAGTAACTTGGACATTGATTCTAGATAGTCTATTTGCAAGCTTTAGGAGCTGAGATCCCACTTTCAAACCTCACCTACCTTCTTTTGTCTTGATTATTTGCTTGAGGGCAAGCAAAGACTAAGTTTGGGGGTGTTGATGTTCATATATTTTACCTTGTTTTCCCTTAGTTTATTCACAACTTTTGCATCTTTTGCTATCCATTTAGGCCATTATTGTGTAGCTTTAGGACTAATCATGCATTAGAGTATAGTTGCATTGCATTTGCATCTTTTCATGCATAAACAGGTGATTTTGGAGCTTAAGGAGCATGGAAGCAATGCTGAGGAGAAGTGAAGCAATCCTGAGGAGAAAACAAGAGAGTTAAGGCTGTAGAATCAAGGTCCGGAGTCCAACTCGACCGCACCACTCGACCACCACTCGACCGTGTGCTGAGGAGGACTCGACCGAGTGGAGAATGCACGAGAGAAGCCAGCTCGACCAGCCACTCGACCGAGCACTGGTCGAGTTGACCGAGCCGTTGACTACTTTGACTTTTTGTATTTTTAGGGCTTCCACCTCACCTCCTATATAAGGCCCTTGTACCTGCAGCCACCAAAGAGTCCAGCTTTTTAGAGAGTCTAAAACCTAGTTTTTACCTTTTTTAGATTTTATTCCTTTTGCACTTTTTTTTTTTTTTAGATTTTGTACTTGTTTGAGAGAGAAAGACTAGATTCTTATATTTTGTTTGTTTCATAACTTTCAAAGTATTAAGATTTCGAGTTTTATTCCTTCATCAATATTGTAGATCTCTGTTTCATCTTTCTAATGATGCAAGTTTCATTATTTTCTGGGTTTTTGACATATTTCACCATGTGTTCTTGTGAGTAGTTTGTTTAGGACCTTGAGGATGGGTTAGGCTGGGTTGATCTTGTGGTTTGTTTGATTTGGTCAAGCTTGATTGTTGTAGATCTCTTCTAGGCTAGATGATCTTAATGCTGATCCTATATCTGAGAAGGTAGGGTTTGATTTCAAGCATCTTAGCATCACACCAATGTCTAAGGAGCATAGATAAGGCTAGATCTAGAGCTTACCATTAGGCTTGCTAAGAGATTAGAAGTCTTGTTTGGTTTGAGATGTATTGCTTAATGCCTGCTTGTGTAGATTCTTTTCTTTGTGAGAACAAGTCTAGAAATGCATAGGTTTGATTGTTTCTTGCCATGAGAGTGGATTAAACATGTCTTAGAATAGTATGTCTAGAGATCAGCTCAATGTTTGCTTGAGATTTGTTGACCAAGTTAGATAACCACAATGATTAGCTCAGCCCATGAATCCCTCCTCAAGGCCTTCTTTGTTTATTGAAATCTTAGTCTAAATATCATTGCTTGCTTGTTGTTTGATTAGTTTCAGCATTGCTCTGTTTTTCTTGTGTTGCTCTGTTTTCACGTTTAAGTCTAGCTCGACCACGTACTCGACCTACACTCGGTCGAGTGCTGCTCGAGTTCATCCCCAGAACTTGTGTTTTTGATTTGTGATTGTCTTGTTTCATTCCTGTTTCATTTCCATTGCATTCACGTAGTTTCCTGTTCATTACTTGTCTTGCATTAGTTCATTAGCATAGTGTCTATCTCTGTTCTAGTTTCATTATAGCTTTAATTTGTCTGTTCTGTTTGCATTTAGTATCTTGTTCTAGTTGTTTTTACTTTCTGCATTTCATATCTCATTTTAGGATTGTTAGTGACAAACAATCTTTACAATTGGCTTGACTTAGACTCATATGCACATCTTAATTGTTCACAATCGCTCAGATAGGATTGACACCTCTTATACTGCAACTGCATAAGGGGAATTGAAACACCCTGACTTCTATTCATTCCATACATCATCATTCCATACATCATTCATTCACACACCACAAAGTGTCTAGACCTATGATCATGGTGATCTTGCTGCTCCATGACTACTTGTTCTTCTTGTTGTTGAAATACCCTTCTTTGCTTATGTCTCAAACCCTTTTGTAGCCTGTGGATGTTGTCAATAGGCCTTTGAAGACTGTCTTTGCATGTTGACCTTGTGTGCATCAACAAACCCGACTACAGACTCGAACAGGTACATGGTCGAGCGCAGGCTCGAGTGGGTGGTCGAGTCGACTGGGAAGTAATGGCTATTTGGATCTGGCTTCTAACTCGATCAAGTGCTCGATCACGGCTCGGTCGAGTGGGTGGTCGAGTGGGTACCTGAAACTCAAGACAACCAAGCAAAGGAAGATTCGAGTTCAGTAACTTCACAAGTGTTTAAACGAACTTAATCTTAGACTAATAATGATCCTAAATGTCACAAAACAAACTCAAATGGGCAACGACGCCAAATTGAAACTGATTATTTTTGTAGGTGGTGGTGAATGATGTATGGAATGATGACTTATGAATGAATGGATGTCAGGGTGTTTCAATTCCCCTTATGCAATTGTAGTATAAGAGGTGTCAATCCAATCTGAGTGTTTGTGAACAATCAAGATGTGCATATGAGTCTAAGTCAAGCCAGATGTAAATGTTGTTTGTCACTAACAATCCTATGATGAAATGGAAAGTGCAGAAAGTAAAACTACAAGAACTAGGAGCTAAATGCAAATGGAACAGAATGATTATGACAATTATGAAGCTAAAACAGAAATAGAAACTATGATAATGCAAGTATTGAACTAATGCAAGGTAAGTAATGAACAGGATACTAAATGAATGCAACAGAAATGCAACTAGGGTGAAACAGGACAAACACAAATCATAAACACAAGTTCTGGGTTGGAACTCGAGCAAGCACTCGATCGAGTGCTGATCGAGTGCAGGGTCGAGCTGGACAAATACGCAAAACAGAGCAACACAAGAAAAACAGAGCAATACCAAAACGAATCAAACAACAATCAAACAACAGGATTTAAGCTAAGAAATCAATAAAAAAGGAAGGTCTTGAGGAGGGATTCATGGGCTGGACTATGATTGAGGTCATCTAACTTGGTCAACAAATCTCAAACAACTTGAGCTAATCTCTAGACATATATTTCTAAGACATGTTTAATCCACTCTCATGGCAAGAAACAATCAAACTCATGCATCTCTAGACTTGTTCTCACAAAGTAAAGAATCTACACAAGCAGGCATTAAGCAATATGTCAAAAATCAAACAAGACTTCTAATCTCTTAGCAAGCCTAATGATAGTCTCTAGATCTAGCCTTATCTATGCTCCTTAGACATTGGTGTGATGCTAAGAGGCTTGAAATCAGATCCTACCCTCTCAGATATAGGATCAGCATTAAGAACATCTAGCCTAGAAGAGATCTACAACAATCAAGCTTGACCAAATCAAACAAACCACAAACACAGCCCAGCCTAACCCATCCTCAAGATCCTAAGCAACTACTCACAAGAACACATGATGAACATCAAAGTCATAAACCCAGAAAATGATGAAACTTGCATGATTAGATAGATAAAGCAAAGATCTACAATATTGAAGAAGGAATCAAACACGAATTCTTAATATCTTGAAAGTTATGGAACCAACAAAATCCAAGAATTCTTTGTTTTTCTCCTTCAAGGAGGTACAAGATCTAAAAATAAAAGTGCAAAAGGAATAATTCCCAAAAAGGTAAAAACTAGGTTTTTGACTCTCTAGAAATCTGGACTCCTAGATGGCTGCAGGTACAAGCCCTTATATAGAAAAAGTAGTGGAAGCCCTAAAAACGCTAAAAGACAAAATAGCCAGGCGGCTCGACCAACTCGGTCGAGTCCCTCTCAGCACACGGTCGAGTGTCTGGTCGAGTGGGCAGTCGAGTTGGACTCCGGACCTTGGTTCTTCAGCCTTAGCTCCTTTGCTTTCTCCTTATGATTGCTTCACTTCTCCTCAGTATTGCTTCCATGCTCCTTAAGCTCCAAAATCACCTGTTTATGCATGAAAAGATGCAAATGCAATGCAACTAAACTCTAATGCAAGAACAGTCCTAAAGCTATGCAATAATGGTCAAAATGGATAGCAAAAGATGCAAAAGATGTGAATATATTAAGGGAAAACAAGGTAAAATATATGAACATCAGAGGTTGTCGATGGAAAATCTCAAGCGTGGATGTGAATATCTGCTTGATCGATCCTTTCCATGCGAGTTGATCCATGGTGAATCTCAAGCGTGGATGGGGAGATCCGCTTGATTGATCCATTGCATGTGAATTTTGGTGTTGTTGCATGTTGCTTGTTGCTTGTTGTTTTGTTGAGGTTTATGGTTCTTTAAGATCATAAACCTATAACTTAAATTGTTGGATTGGTCTTAGTGCGTGGCAGCCATAAGCGCACTAAGAATGGAGATATGTCCGTCCTTACCCGCAAAGCCGTTTCAACATGCAAACTAAAATAGTCTTGCATGTAGTTGCGAGGAGCTCGATCTTGGCTCGCTACCTTGATCGATGCTATACACGAAGGTGTATTGGGGTTTTTATTCTGGTTGCATGCCTTTGTGGTTGTATTCAGAGATAAAAAGGGAAAGGAATGGGAGACGGAATATCTGGGCCCTAGTAAAACTAGTTAAAAAACTTTCATTTTATTCAAGTTTTGCATATTGCATTGATTGCTTATGTGTGAATATTTGCTTAGCTTACTTCCGCATGCTTTCTCTGATTGAGTGATTGATTGTTGTGTGTGGTGATTGATTGATTCCTTGTGATTTTGGTGTGGGGTTTTGGTAATCTAATCTTATGCAAGGACCCTTGAGACTCACTAAGTAATCTAAGATTACTTATGATAAAATTTTGTCTTGTAGGTAACCACTAGACGGACTAGAGGTCGTGCTGTTCGATAGGAGCCCGAAGTAGATTTATTTTGTGCCTTTTTGTAAAAAGAAGAAGTATGTTTCTTTTGTTAAAATTATTGTAAGATCTTTTTGACAATAGGCCTGGCCACAAACATTATAAGTTTTTTCTTGTGACATATTAATAATAAAAATATTCGGTTTTATATTCGAAAGCGAGTTATGTCTGAAGTGGCCTAGTCCGGGTTGGCTCAACACTTGGATGTCTCGAGGGTTGAAAAGCCTAAGTGATGTCTAAAGTGGAGGATATATCAGTGATGGACTGGCTAAGGTTTGGAATGTGTTTTAGAACCTCGGCTGGATCGTTGGTGAATATTTCTTAATGTGGCGTCCGGGACTGTTCTGGCTGGGGCTACCTCTAGAACGGTTTGGGGGCGTTACAATGGGTGGTATCAGAGCATGGTTCTATGCTTCGTATAACTCGTATATTTTCATATATTTTATTTATTGAGTCAAATGGTCACATGAAGGCACACTTAGGAATCCGGTTCGTTCAGCACATTAGGTAGATGGGATTAAGTACCTTGCTATCGTGGATGCAGATGTCTGGTCAAGGTTCGGGAGGAACTAGATCAAGGGACTCTTCACCAGAGCGAGGGGAGAGCTGGGAGCAACCGTTTGGGCAAGATGACAATGAAAGTCAGCCGTTTGAGCCAGAGGAATGGGGTCTGCAAGTCGTAATGGGCCAGAGCATGAGTACGCGTATAATCACTACACGCCAAGCATTAGTGACATGTACAATTGGGGATGGGGATATCCCAGGAATACGCCGAGGTATTCACCGAGTGGATTCCATACGATATGAGACGCCGGAGTATAGGTACCCGCGACCTCAGCAAAATGTTCTGGCGGAGCAGTTTGCTACACAGCCAAACCAGGCTATGCCAGGTGGAGAGCAAGGGGGTCAGGAAGGTGGAAATGGAGGACCAAGGATGTCAGAGAATCAGCAGACTCTCTGGATGATTCAAACTCTTTTGACTCACATGATCGAACAACAACAGCGACAAAATCAAGGAGACCCGCTAGCAGAGACACCAATGGATCAGTTTGTGAGACTGGTAAAAATGATTAAGGATTTGGGAGTAAAGAAGTTCAAGGGAGAAACCAACACTATACGAGCAAATCGATGGTTACGCGACTTGGAAATGCATTTTGAAACATCAGAGTGTCCAGTGGAGTTCAGAAGGCGGATTGCGGTCAATCTCTTAGAGAAAGATGCTGTATCATGGTGGGATAGAGTGACGCCTCCCTATCATCTTGAGCCAATAACTTGGGAGACATTCAAAAAGGAGTTCGAGCTCAAGTATTTCTCTCCAGAATCTCACGATCGATTGGAGGAACAATTCTTAAGAATAGAACAAGGGGAGAGGAGTGTCCTTGAGTTTGGACAAGAATTTACGAGACTTCGTAAGTACTTGCACAATGGGAATGATGATGAAGCTTCAATGGCTCGAAGGTACCTTAAGGCACTTCAACCTGAGATATCGAGTAAGTTATGGGCAGTGACTTACGCAAGTGTCACTGAATTGGAGGATAGAGCCATAAGTGTGGAGCAAGGAAATGAGTTGGAGAAACGCAAACAGAGTCAAGGGAAAAAGGAAGAGACAGTGCAACCGGGGAGGGTAGCAAATTCTCGAAGAAATAAAATGGAGTTTAATCGGAACCGAAATAGTAACCGGGGAAAAGGCAGTGTGGTGGTCAATCGAGGAGGACGTACCGCGGTGAGTATGGATCCAAAGGGATGTTATCTGTGTGGTCAGATCGGACATTTCGTTCGATCTTGTCCAACAGTGGTGGAAAACAAGTCTCCAAAACAAGCATCGGTCACATGCTTCTTTTGTGGTGAGACATGCCATTACGAGACCTCATATCCGATGAAGCCAAACAAGCCAAACGCCCAACCTCCAAACCGAGCTTCGCTTGCGGTAACCGTGAAGGAACCCCCAACGAAGAAACAAACAACCCCGACAAATGTGTATGCCTTAAAATTAGAACCAGCCCAACCCTCAGGGCCTCAGAAAGGTCCCATAACAGGTTTGTCTGGGTTCTAACCTTCTTGTTGTCTGTTTTGTGTGTTTTGTGTGATTGGGTGTTGTATGCATATTTTCTTTTATCATGCATTAGGAACATTACTGGTGGGTGGTAACCCCACGCATGTATTGTTCGACTCTGGGGCGACCCACAGTTTTGTGGCAACTGAAGTGGTTGACCAGTTTGAGAAAGGTTTTGGGGAAGAGGAAGTGAACGTGGTTGTTCACACTGCCGGAAATCAACCACCTTTGATAGCCCGAAGAATGTTGAAAGGGGTTTCAGTATTTCTGTGTGATGTGAATTTGCCGGCGAATCTTCTGGTTATGCCGATGGAAAGGTTTGAAGTTATCTTGGGTATGGATTGGCTATCAGGGTATGAAGCATTTCTGGACTGCAGCAAGAGCAGAGTAGTAATGGAAAGAAGAGGGTAGACACCTCTGATTTTCCATGGGATCAGCCCGAGTAAAGGGGCACATTTTGCATCAGCCTTGCGAGTTGGGAATTCGACTGAAGAGGGGAGTATCTACCTAGTCACTCTAACTGCTGTTGGTGGAGTTGACATGGAAGATCTGAAGGTCAAGGTTATTGACACGGTTAGGGAATATGAGGACGTATTCCAACCATTGCAAGGATTGCCTCCACAACGGAGTCATCCTTTCACTATTAATCTGGAGTCGGGTGCTACCCCAATTGCGAAAGCCCCATATCGAATGGACCCAGCTGAGTTAGTGGAACTCAAGACGTAACTGGAAGACTTGTTGGAGAAAGGTTTTATCAGATCAAGTTTGTCACCATGGGGAGCTCCAATATTATTTGTCAAGAAGAAGGATGGGAGTATGCGGTTGTGCATCGATTACCGTGGGATTAACAATGTCACTATCAAGGACAAGTACCCACTACCGCGCATTGACGAATTGTTGGACCAGCTCAGGGGAGCAAGTTGATTTTTGAAGATTGATTTAGCCTCCGGCTACCATCAAATTCGAATTTTTGAACATGACGTAATATAGACGAAAGGCTTAAACAATCAAATACGAAAGCTCCTAAGGATGGGGTAATCGACTCATAAATGTTCCTGATCAATTTGGGATGTTTCACATGCCTCAAGCAAAATATTCCCTAGACAATGAACCTCTAAACCTTGCAAATCCACTCTCGTGGTAAAAACAATCAACTTTAATCACTCTCCTACCCAACTCTCATTGGAGAAACATGACTAAGTAGGCATTAAGATCCGATTCATTATTGTCAATAAACTCCTTACACATCTAATCTCGTAGGCTAAGTGAGTAAATCTCTAGCATTGGTTGGTTCAAGCATTTCAACAAACATCTCTCGATGGCAAAACACCCTAAATCTAGTCTCAACCTCTCCGTCTGAAACTAGCATTAAGCACACCAATCTAGAAAGGAATTTTCATAAAAACAATCAAGCTAAGACATCCTAATCGATCAAGAACACATACTCGCCTATCCCATCCTTAAAAACCTTGATTCACTACTCAGATCTCATGGCAAACAATATGAAAACAGAAACGAATAGGAATTGCATTGAATTAAAAGGAAAACTGAAGTGATGATAAGTACATAATCAAAAATTAAAAAGTAGTTAACAGTAGTAAAAAAAAAATCCTAACAAAGCTTCAAAAGTGTAAAATCGCTCTCTCTCTCTCTCAGAAGCTCTCGCTCTCTGGGTTCGTGAGTGTCTGCGGTGCTCTCTGGCGAGAAGAAGGAAGGGGGTTTATATATGGAAACCCCTTTGACCTAGTTGCCCAGCTCTGCCCGAAGGTTTGCACGAGGTTCAGCAAGAGGTTCGAGTTGTGTGGA
Organism: Camelina sativa; assembly: GCF_000633955.1. Taxonomy (NCBI): domain Eukaryota; kingdom Viridiplantae; phylum Streptophyta; class Magnoliopsida; order Brassicales; family Brassicaceae; genus Camelina; species Camelina sativa. The sequence continues at coordinate 14,233,766 of NC_025692.1, read as the reverse complement.
TGCTAGGGTAGGATTTCGGGTTGTTTTTCCTGCGCTCGGATCCTCTTTGGTCGGATTAACGATCAAACTGTTCTTCTCGCACGATTACTCCATCGGGTAAATGTTCGGGTTTTACCTCATCCTTGTCCTTTTTGGGCTCCAAAGCACATGTTTTCAACCAAAATGCACAAATGTAACAATGCAAGACCCTAAATAGCCTAAATGCAAATTCCTAAGGTTAAGGACCTAAAAATGCTAAGGTTAGGGTATTTATCATGCAAAACATGGATGAAAAAGAGTGTCTAAAACATGTAAATTAGAGAGTTATCATATGCATGTATATTACTTAGTAAAGTAAGTTTATTGTTTATATAGATTTATACTGAAAAAGTTGAATAATTATATTTGAGCTGATAAATTTATATTGATAGAAAATATTTTAAATTAAAATCTTGCGTGTGCGCGGGTACAAATTCTAGTATAAATAATAAAAATTCAAATCATAGCATATGTGAAAAATATACCTTTTTATTATTATATGGATGATATGATGATTTAATTATTTCACAAAATTAGAATCATATGAATATAAGAGGTGAAATATAATGATTAATGATAATTAATATGGTAACTTAAATATCAAAAAATCTTATACTATGTTTATTTTGATTGGATATGTTTTAAAAAAAATATATATAGTCTTGCTTTTTTAAAATAATCAAATTGAATAAATTAACATTTAAATTTTTTACCCTTAATAACTATTATTAATTTGTTCTTTAAAACCAATATTTATAATGACATAATGATGTAACTATTTACACTTTGTTAAGGTTATGTTAACAATGTACATTCCAATTAATAAAGAGGGGATATGAATATCCAACATCTGATGGAGGACTTCCCAAACATTAACCGTGATCATTTCTTGTAAATGAGAAGATATGACAATTTTATTGAAAATATGTCAATCTACCAAGCAAGAGAAGCAAGTTTAGAAATTGAAGAGAGATTTACCGATCCCATGGGGATCAATCGGCCTTGATATCCAAAACTGCTTGAGAAAAAGGGAACCATTTCAGATTTATGTCATATCATTCTGATCCTTCCTTAGTTGACCTTCACACCTCTGTAGATACCCTATTGTGACGCCCTATACATACACACGCATGCCCTCTCATCAAAGAGCCGACGCACCACCACACCGCCACAAATGTTAATATAAACAACTTGTTCATAAATTTCAAAGGTTTTTGGTTCTTAAAAGTTTTGAGGGAGAAGATTTGCTTTATACTTCAGAAATTTCGGATTTATTATGACTTTTACAAATTGACAATAAGTTTTAAGTAGATCTATTGTTAAGTTTTATAGAATCAATAAGTTTGATAATTTGATATTGATATGATGATTTGAAAAAAATCATATAAATCATCATCTTTTTTTTTTTGTCGAACACTTGCATTGATTCATTGGTCATAAGATAAAAAATTCATACAAGCAAAGTTTAAATTACAAGAAAAGAGGGTGTTCTCCAATGCCAAAATAACATAGAAACAAAGATAGAAAAAAATGATCAGGAATAGCTTCTTGAGAGCTTTGAGCCAAAATCTTGAGAGAGTTTTGGTACATGTAAGATCAAGAATTGTCGATCCTTCTTCCATGAACAAGTCAATGGATGAGGAGATAACCATTGTCATGAGACGAGTTGGCTTTAAAGAAGGGGTCAAATCTATGCTTTGATTGAGTTTATATTTTATAGGATTTTGACCATAGTATTTACATTTGTTTTGAGTCTTTTATTTAGTCAAAGTGTGCTTTTTGAGTCTTTTGTGAGTCTGTAAAGGCTTTAGGTTACTTTGGAAGGAAACTGAATGTTTTGGGATGAAAACATGCATCTGGAGCTAATATGGTGAAAACTGATCAGTCTAGCAAGCAGATGGAGCAGGCGCAGAAGAAGCACCCATGATCAACCGACCTCACTTGGGATCGACCGGTCCCGTACCCCTCAAGTTTTCCTTTTTTGTTTTAAACCAAATTTTAAAGTTTTATTTTTAGTATTTAAGCTTGATTGATGTGTTGCATGTGAGGTTTCATCGTAGATCTCAAGCGTTGAGGTGGTTGTCCGCTTGACTGATCTATTGCATGTGAGGATTTTCCCCTGTTAGATCTCAAACGTCGATGTGAAAATCTGCTTGATTGATTTGTTGCATGTGAGGTTGTCGATGGAAAATCTCAAGCGTGGATGTGAATATCCGCTTGATCGATCCTTTCCATGCAAGTTGATCCATGGTGAATCTCAAGCGTGGATGGGGAGATCCGCTTGATTGATCCATTGCATATGAATTTTGGTGTTGTTGCATGTTGCTTGTTGCTTGTTGTTTTGTTGAGGTTTATGGTTCTTTAAGATCATAAACCTATAACTTAAATTGTTGGATTGGTCTTAGTGCGTGGCGTTCGTGACAGGGAGGTCCGGGCAGCCATAAGCGCACTAAGAATGGAGATATGTCCGTCCTTACCCGCAAAGCCGTTTCAACATGCAAACTAAAATAGTCTTGCATGTAGTTGCGAGGAGCTCGATCTTGGCTCGCTACCTTGATCGATACTATACACGACGGTGTATTGGGGTTTTTATTCTGGTTGCATGCCTTTGTGGTTGTATTCAGAGATAAAAAGGGAAAAGAATGGGAGACGGAATATTTGGGCCCTAGTAAAACTAGTTTAAAAACTTTCATTTTATTCAAGTTTTGCATATTGCATTGATTGCTTGTGTGTGAATATTTGCTTAGCTTACTTCCGCATGCTTTCTCTGATTGAGTGAATGATTGTTGTGTGTGGTGATTGATTGATTCCTTGTGATTTTGGGGTGGGGTTTGGGAATCTAATCTTCTGCAGGGACCCCTAAGACTCACTAAGTAATCTAAGATTACTTATGATAAAATTTTGTCTTGCAGGTAACCACTAGACGGACTAGAGGTCGTGCTGTTCGATAGGAGCCCGAAGTAGATTTATTTTGTGCCTTTGTGTAAAAAGAAGAAGTATGTTTCTTTTGTTAAAATTATTGTAAGATCTTTTTCACAATAGGCCTGGCCACAAACATTATAAGTTTTTTCTTGTGACATATTAATAATAAAAATATTCGGTTTTATATTCGAAAGCGAGTTATGTCTGAAGTGGCCTAGTCCGGGTTGGCTCAACACTTGGATGTCTCGAGGGGTTAAAAGCCTAAGTGATGTCTAAAGTGGAGGATATATCACTGATGGACTGGCTAGGGTTCGGAATAAGTTTTAGAACCTCGGCTGGATCGTTGGTGAATATTTCTTAATGTGGCGTCCGGGACTGTTCTGGCCGGGGCTACCTCTAGAACGGTTTGGGGGCGTTACAATGGGTGGTATCAGAGCATGGTTCTATGCTTCGCCTAACTCANTGTTGTGTGTGGTGATTGATTGATTCCTTGTGATTTTGGGGTGGGGTTTGGGAATCTAATCTTCTGCAGGGACCCCTAAGACTCACTAAGTAATCTAAGATTACTTATGATAAAATTTTGTCTTGCAGGTAACCACTAGACGGACTAGAGGTCGTGCTGTTCGATAGGAGCCCGAAGTAGATTTATTTTGTGCCTTTGTGTAAAAAGAAGAAGTATGTTTCTTTTGTTAAAATTATTGTAAGATCTTTTTCACAATAGGCCTGGCCACAAACATTATAAGTTTTTTCTTGTGACATATTAATAATAAAAATATTCGGTTTTATATTCGAAAGCGAGTTATGTCTGAAGTGGCCTAGTCCGGGTTGGCTCAACACTTGGATGTCTCGAGGGGTTAAAAGCCTAAGTGATGTCTAAAGTGGAGGATATATCACTGATGGACTGGCTAGGGTTCGGAATAAGTTTTAGAACCTCGGCTGGATCGTTGGTGAATATTTCTTAATGTGGCGTCCGGGACTGTTCTGGCCGGGGCTACCTCTAGAACGGTTTGGGGGCGTTACAATGGGTGGTATCAGAGCATGGTTCTATGCTTCGCCTAACTCATATATTTTCATATATTTTATTTATTGAGTCAAATGGTCACATGAAGGCACACTTAGGAATCCGGTTCGTTCAGCACATTAGGTAGATGGGATTAAGTACCTTGCTATCGTGGATGCAGATGTCTGGTCAAGGTTCGGGAGGAACTAGATCAAGGGACTCTTCACCAGAGCGAGGGGAGAGTTGGGAGCAACAGTTTGGGTAAGATGACAATGAAAGTCAGCCGTTTGAGCTAGAGGAATGGGGTCCGCAAGACAGTAATGGGCCAGAGCATGAGTACGCGTACAATCACTACACGCCAAGCGTTAGTGACATGTACAATTGGGGATGGGGATATCCCAGGAATACGCCAAGGTATTCACCGAGTGGATTCCATACGATATGAGACGCCAGAGTATAGGTACCCGCGACCTCAGCAAAATGTTCTGGCGGAGCAATTTGCTACACAGCCAAACCAGGCTATGCCAGGTGGAGACCAAGGGGGTCAGGAAGGTGGAAATGGAGGACCAAGGATGTCAGAGAATCAGCAGACTCTCTCGATGATTCAAACTCTTTTGACTCACATGATCGAACAACAACAGCGACAAAATCAAGGAGACCCGCTAGCAGAGACACCAATGGATCAGTTTGTGAGACTGGTAAAAATGATGAAGGATTTGAGAGTAAAGAAGTTCAAGGGAGAAACCAACACTATACGAGCAAAGCGATGGTTACGCGACTTGGAAATGCATTTTGAAACATCGGAGTGTCCAATGGAGTTCATAAGGCGGATTGCGGTCAATCTCTTAGAGGAAGATGCTGTATCATGGTGGGATAGAGTGACGCCTCCCTATCGTCTTGAGCCAATAACGTGGGAGACATTCAAAAAGTAGTTCGAGCTCAAGTATTTCTCTCCAGAATCTCACGATCGGTTGGAGGAACAATTCTTAAGAAGACAACAAGGGGAGAGGAGTGTCCTCGAGTTTGGACAAGAATTTACGAGACTTCGTAAGTACTTGTACAATGGGAATGATGATGAAGCTTCAATGGCTCGAAGGGACCTTAAGGTACTTCAACCTGAGATATCGAGTAAGTTATGGGTGGTGACTTACGCAAGTGTCACTGAATTGGAGGATAGAGCCATAAGTGTGGAGCAAGTGATATGATCATGAGACCATCCAAGACGACCCTTGAGTCTTGCTCAACACGAACGAAGTCAAAGATCAAATCTTCCTACCAAACTGCTATTTGGGATGTATTCTTACCGCATCTAGAGCATATCTCCAAGTTGAATCAGTCCAATCAGAGTTTAGGTGAAGGAGTTATTCATTTTACAAATCAGGTGAACTCATGGCTACACGACTTAGACCTACGAGCATTCAAAGGAGGATTCCGACCAAGCCAGAAGTACTCAAGCTATGAACAAAACTGTTCTGAAATATTGATCCATCCTAGAACCACTGAGAATTGGAAGACATATATATATGGACTGATTCAACAACTTGAGCTAATCTCTAGACATATATTTCTAAGACATGTTTAATCCACTCTCATGGCAAGAAACAATCAAACTCATGCATCTCTAAACTTGTTCTCACAATGTAAAGAATCTACACAAGCACGCATTAAGCAATATGTCAAAAATCAAACAAGACTTCTAATCTCCTAGCAAGCCTAATGATAGTCTCTAGATCTAGCCTTATCTATGCTTCTTAGACATTGGTGTGATGCTAAGATGCTTGAAATCAGATCCTACCCTCTCAGATATAGGATCAGCATTAAGAACATCTAGCCTAGAAGAGATCTACAACAATCAAGCTTGACCAAATCAAACAAAACCTCAAACACAACCCAGCCTAACCCATCCTCAAGATCCTAAGCAACTACTCACAAACATACATGATGAACATCAAAATCATAAACCCAGAAAATGATGAAACTTGCATGATTAGATAGATAAAGCAAAGATCTACAATATTGAAGGAAGAATCAAACTCAAATTCTCAATATTCTGAAAGTTATGAAACCAACAATATTGAAGAATTTAGTTTTTTTTCTCCTTTTAAAAGAAGTACAAGATCTTAAGAAAATAAAAGTGCAAAAGGAATAATTCCCAAAAAAGTAAAAACTAGGTTTTTGACTCTCTAAAAAGCTGGCTTCCTCTGTGGCTGTTNGCCAGAAGTACTCAAGCTATGAACAAAACTGTTCTGAAATATTGATCCATCCTAGAACCACTGAGAATTGGAAGACATATATATATGGACTGATTCAACAACTTGAGCTAATCTCTAGACATATATTTCTAAGACATGTTTAATCCACTCTCATGGCAAGAAACAATCAAACTCATGCATCTCTAAACTTGTTCTCACAATGTAAAGAATCTACACAAGCACGCATTAAGCAATATGTCAAAAATCAAACAAGACTTCTAATCTCCTAGCAAGCCTAATGATAGTCTCTAGATCTAGCCTTATCTATGCTTCTTAGACATTGGTGTGATGCTAAGATGCTTGAAATCAGATCCTACCCTCTCAGATATAGGATCAGCATTAAGAACATCTAGCCTAGAAGAGATCTACAACAATCAAGCTTGACCAAATCAAACAAAACCTCAAACACAACCCAGCCTAACCCATCCTCAAGATCCTAAGCAACTACTCACAAGCATACATGATGAACATCAAAATCATAAACCCAGAAAATGATGAAACTTGCATGATTAGATAGATAAAGCAAAGATCTACAATATTGAAGAAAGAATCAAACTCAAATTCTCAATATTCTGAAAGTTATGAAACCAACAATATTGAAGAATTTAGTCTTTTTTTTCCTTTTAAAAGAAGTACAAGATCTTAAGAAAATAAAAGTGCAAAAGGAATAATTCCCAAAAAGGTAAAAACTAGGTTTTTGACTCTCTAAAAAGCTGGCTTCTTTGGTGGCTGCAGGTACAAGCCCTTATATAGAAAAAGTAGTGGAAGCCCTAAAAACGCTAAAAGACAAAATAGCCAGGAGGCTCGACCAACTCGACCTGGTGCTCGGTCGAGTGAACGGTCGAGTTGGCTCCTCTTGTGCTCCTCCCACTCGGTCGAGTCCCTCTCAGCACACGGTCGAGTGTCTGGTCGAGTGGGCAGTCGAGTTGGACTCCGGACCTTGGTTCTTCAGCCTTAGCTCTCTTGCTTTCCTGACCATGATTGCTTCACTTCTCCTCAGCATTGCTTCCATGCTCCTTAAGCTCCAAAATCACTTGTTTATGCATGAACAGATGCAAATGCAATGCAACTAAACTCTAATGCAAGAACAGTCCTAAAGCTATGCAATAATGGTCAAAATGGATGCAAAAGATGTGAATATATTAAGGGAAAACAGGGTAAAATATATGAACATCACATGTCAAACCCCTCTTTGTTGGACGGAAGTAAGAGAGAGGTCGAGTTTAGGTCATGAGTTAATTGATGAGACCACGGAGAAAATCAAGTACATTCGGGAGAATATGAAGAAAGCCCAAGATCGTCAAAAGAAGTATGCCGATCGAAGGAGGCGTGAGATAGAGTTTGATGTTGGAGACTGGGTGCATCTAAAGGTCAGAGCCCAGAAAGGAAAAGATAGATTCAGAAAAGTTGGAAAGCTTGCGGTAAGGTTCATAGGTCCTTACCCGATTGAGCAAAGAGTTGGAGAAGTGGCATATCGCTTAACCATGTCAGAGACGATGCGATTGCATAAAGTCTTTCAAGTGTCTCAACTCCAAACGCATGTACCAGATCCTAATGCAATCGTGGAAGAACTAATCCAGGAGTTGAAGACGAATCTAACCTATCCGGAAGGGCCGATGAGTATTGGCGAGAGACAGATACGGAAATTGAAGAAAACGGAAATCCCTCAGATTCAAGTATTTTGGGGTAAAAACAACCGAAGGGTTGCAACTTGGGAAGACGAAGAGAAGTTTCGAGCCAAGTACCCTCAATTCTTCATCGATGAGGAAGAGGAGGTCGGACCTTCAGAAACCTTATAGAATTCGGGACGAATTCTATGAAGGGGGGGGGAGAATGTAGTGGCCCTCACTACAGAATAAATTTTTTTAAGGAATTTACCCAGAGAGGACTCGAAAGGGAAGAGAAGAGGAAGCAGAAGAAAACTGCTAAGTTTTGTCCGAAGAAAACTGCTAAGTTTTGTCCGAAGAAAACCGGATTGTGCACCATGCCGATCAGTTGGCCAGCGGACGAGCGTATGGACATACTCGGTACGCGTAGAACAGCGTACGGGAACGGACAAGGGGACGTCCATACAGATGGTACCATGAACCAGGAAGGTTGCGGGAAACGGGAAGAAACCCGCTAAAACAATATTTTAATCCCGAAAGGATTAGTGGGATTTAAATATTAGTGGGATTTCCACTTAGTGGTTAATTAATCAGAAGTTGGAGAAAGTGGAGAGGAATATTCCTCATTCCACTCGATTTCAAGAGATGGAGATAGTGGGTTAATTGTTTAATCACTTGAAGAAGCTTTGTGGGAAGAATATTTCTCACTCACGCATGGGAGGGAGAATGTGGTGTTGACAACTCACATTTTCGATTTTGCCAAGTGTTGGAGGGTGAATGTGTCAAGTGAACTCGCCCAAACTCTCTATATAAGCTCCTCATTTATCACTTATTAAAGAGAAAAGAGAGAGAGACGCCAAGAGGCTGCGTGAGTGAGAGTTGAGTTCTTTATCTGCGGGAAGAGTTGTTGAAGCAAAGGGAAGATCGGGTTGCAGGAGCTGAAGATCGGGTTGCAGGAGCTGAAGATCTGCAAAAATCTGTGAGTTTCAGGGAGCATATATTCGATCTAGCTTGGTGTTGGTATACCCAAGTTAGAGTCGATTTGCATGTGAATATAGTTGCATTATTCTTGATTTCTTGTTAGTTTTCTTGAAGTTTTGCATTTTGGTTTAGGGGATTCCATGTAAATCTCGAGCGTAGATGGGGATATCCGCTTGATTGATGTGCTGCATGTGAGGTTTCATGGTAGATCTCAAGCGTTGAGGTGGTTGTCCGCTTGATTGATCTATTGCATGTGAGGATTTTCCCCTGTTAGATCTCAAGCGTCGATGTGAAAATCCGCTTGATTGATTTGTTGCATGTGAGGTTGTCCATAGAAAATCTCAAGCGTGGATGTGAATATCCGCTTGATCGATCCTTTCCATGCGAGTTGATCCATGGTAAATCTCAAGCTCAGATGGGGAGATCCGCTTGATTGATCCATTGCATGTGAATTTTGGTGTTGTTGCATGTTGCTTGTTGCTTGTTGTTTAGTTGAGGTTTATGGTTCTTTAAGATCATAAACCTATAACTTAAATTGTTGGATTGGTCTTAGTGCGTAGCGTTCATGATGGGGAGGTCCGGGCAGCCATAAACGCACTAAGAATGGAGATATGTCCATCCTTACCCGCAAAGCCGTTTCAACATGCAAACTAAAATAGTCTTGCATGTAGTTGCGAGGAGCTCGATCTTGGTTCGCTACCTTGATCGATGTTATACATGATGGTGTATTGGGGTTTTTATTCTGGTTGCATGCCTTTGTGATTGTATTCAAAGATAAAAAGGGAAAGGAATGAGAGACGGAATAACTGGGCCCTAGTAAAACTTGGTTAAAAACTTTCATTTTATTCAAGTTTTACATGTTGCATTGATTGCTTGTGTGTGATTGTTTGCTTAGCTTACTTCCGCATGCTTTCTCTGATTGAGTGATTGATTGTTGTGTATGGTGATTGATTGATTCCTTTTTATTTTAGGGTGGGGTTTTGGGAATCTAATCTTCTGCAGGGACCCCTGAGACTCACTAAGTAATCTTAGATTACTTATGATAAAATTTTGTCCTGCAGGTAACCACTAGAGGGACTAGAGGTCGTGCTGTTCGATAGGAGCCCGGAGTAGATTTATTTTGTGCCTTTGTGTAAAAAGAAGAAGTATGTTTTTTTTGTTAAAATTATTGTAAGATCTTTTTGGCAATAGGCCTGGCCACAAACATTATAAGTTTTGTCGTGTGACATATTAATAATAAAAATATTCAGTTTTATATACGGAAGCGAGTTATGTCTGAAGTGGCCCAGTCCGGTTTGGCTCAACACTTGGATGTCTCGAGGGTTGAAAAACCTAAGTGATGTCTAAAGTGGAGGAAATATCACTGATGGACTGTGTTTTAGAACCTCGGCTGGATCGTTGGTGAATATTTCTTAATGTGGCGTCCGGGACTGTTCTGGCAGGGGCTACCTCTAGAACGGTTTGGGGGCGTTACAGCCATCCAGATCTGGTGTCACCGGTGAAGTTACTGTGAAGCCAAAGTTGGTTTTCGCAGTTATCATGGTGCTTTCTCTACGTCGGAGATCCAGATCTGGTGATTGGTGGTTGTGTCATTCCTAACCAACGACGTGTGTGTTTGTTTGAGATTTACTCTGATGTACCTCGGTTCTCCTCTCGGATGGTTCTCTTCTCAGTTAATAACCGAAGATTTGATCATGCTCAGCTCCTAGATTCCGCTGCTACCATATAGATCTGGCTGTATCTAGGGAGCTCTCCAAATCTGGTGGTCGGAGATCTCTATCTCGTACCGGTGACAGATCTCTCACATCATCGGTGCTTTTTTCCGACGAGAACCACTTTTAACCTCCACTGGTTGTGCCTATCACCGGTGAGAATATGTTCGGCGAGGCATATGGCAGTCATCAAGACCCTCTTGTGGCACGGCCGTTGTGCCCTTGCTCCCACCATTTAGGTCGGTCATTCTTCCAGATCCATCGAGTTCGACTTCACCAGCATATAAAGACCGTCTGGTGCTCTGTAACGTATCTCCGGCTAACCTCCGCGGCCACTCGTGCAATCTTAAGAAATTAGGTCTGTGAAAAAACATAACCTTAACGGACCAGATTCTTTCCTGGTTGTTGGGCCTGAGTTTATTTCTTTGTGTTATTAGGCCTAATGAGCCAAGGAAATTTAAAATTGAATATGGACCTGTTTTTGCTTCCTGGTTTTTGGGCCAATGTTTGTTACTATTGGACCAAATAAAATTTAACAAGAGTCATTTCACAAAAACTTTCTCCTATAAGGAGAGATTTTTTTCAAGTTTTGGTTGTTGTTGTTGGCTCTCTTGTTTTTCCCTCGTCTCCACTCCCTTGACTACACGATTTTTTCTTGATTCTTGCTCTTCGTTATTCACTTGGTTTAGATATTTCAACATGGTGTAGAAAGGAGTTTTATCTTGGACCTTTTTTCCAGCACTCGACTTTTCGGAACTTGTTCCCAACCTACATGTTGCCTCCTTTTTCAGGAAGCTGAAGATTCATCATTTTTAGTGCGAGTTAAAAACTCGTCGGAATCTTTGTATTCCAGTGTGGCAATTTGTCGTTCTACGGCCAGTAATTTGGTCTTAGTCAACTTCCAATCACTTCATGTGGCCTATCTTTTTGGTGGATCTCACTATCCTTGTGGTTTCAATACCTCTTTATCTTTGCTTTAGTTGTTTGTACTTAAGCTTTCAAGTTTGTTATTTCTTTTGCTATAGTTTGTTATGGATGTTTTGCACTTGTTTAAGCAACATACCATAGACTTCTTTCCTCATATGTAAGTTAGTTGGTTGTATCATTCTCTCCTTAGAAGGGAATACCAAAAACCTTGTAACTTAATTTAGTGGAGTGTTTGTTAAAATATATATATATATATATATATATATATATATATATTCAATAAAGTTTAGTCTATTAGCATTGGAGGTATCTAACTAAGATACTTCCATATTAAAATAATTTCAAAAATAAAAAACATGAGAGAAAAGAGTAGAAAGAGTCTTAAACAAGAACCTTAAGTATCTAATGTAAAACCTCTAATTACATTTTAAAATGACCCGACTCATTTTTTTTGTTTTTAATATAATATTAAACTAGTGATCCCATACACAATAACAACCTAACCCAAATCAAACAATAGCGGATAACATAAAACGATACCATTAAGCCAATAACCAATAAACCAATAACCAATAATAATTTAACCAACAGAGTCTTAAAACATTAAACCAACAACCCAACAACATTCTAATGACTGGACTCTAGCAACCTAACAGAAGCCAAAAAACACATCTACAAGCCACTAGAACATCCTCCTCTTCATCCCCTTGATCCTACGATCACACTTTACCTCTACCTGCACCACAACACATATGAGTTACATGAGTATTATCATAAATACTCTGTGAGATGATCCTCCCATCTACTAGGCAATACACACAAGCGAAAAGACAATCACAAACAACATAAAAACAAGCAAACCAGACAATGAGTAACTCTGCGACCTTGAGTCGACTGATGCATCACCATTGCATCAACCGATGCACCCCTTGCATCGACCGATGCAACACCTCCTATGTTGATCGATTCACTCTTTGCATCGTCCATCGACCCATCGAATCCCTAACTGCATCGACCAATGCACTTCTTGCATCGATCGATGCAGTCACATGACACAACGCCGAAAGTTAGCTCCTCCGTCTCCTCGCGGCTCCAATACATCAAAATCGACCTCCAAAGGTCACAAAACTCACAAGGAACATTCACAAGCAATCAAAGAAGCCAATAACAACCAAAAATCATACAAAACAACCATCAATTCGCTTAGATCAGCCATGATCACGCACTCAGCTTTAAGAATGATGAAAACTGATTCTAAACTCACAAAAATAGCCTCCTTGCAAGCTCCTAACACGTCTCCAGCCCAAATCATCACTCCAAAAGAACATATCTTGCAGACAATGGCCAAAACTCTCAAGAATTCGTACAGAACTATTCTCTCCTTTTCTAAATTTCTAGAAAACGGTCAAAAGAGGTCAAACTCGTGGAGCTTCTCTTTAAATATCTGACTATAGGGTTTTCTCAAACCAAAACGCAACAAAAAGAGCATTTAACTTAAGTTATCCTGCAGAAACCGACATTGCATCGACCGATGCACATCTCAAACCGGAACTTTGATTCACGCACATTACAATTTGTCTTCTTTTAATTGGTTTTTTTATTTTATTTTTTTAATTATGTTTAAACGCAACAAATATTAGTAATTGAGTATCTAACTAATGAATGTGATCTTATGTTTATGTTGCTAAAACATAGAGCTATCTAAGATGAAAGACCATACTATCGTGTTTTTTTTGTTAAAGACTATATCTACTTTAGTCCTTCCAATTCATATGTCTTATTGGTGCATGATTTTCCATGATTGCCTAACGTAGACATATAATTTTATCAAAAAAGCTTGATTGTGTGATCTGTATCTTTTTGAAACAAATGCCTAAATTCGTATTAGCGTTTTAAATATCAGTAAATTCAATTATTTTAACACCAAATTAATATATATTTTTAAAAACACATCCAATAAATATCATGCTAAAATCCATCTCAAATTAAATGTCCTTTGTTATTAGCTAATAAGATCAACTTAAAGATTAGACATTTTCTTAAATAAATGTTTCTAGTTACCAATTACCAAATTAACTCAATAGAAAAATGAAAAAAAAAATCATTTTTTTTTGTTTTAATTTAATTAATGTAATAGGCAAGATGGAATGTGGGCCATTGAAAGTATAAAATATATAACAATATTAGAAAGAAAAAAATAGTAAATGTATAACAAATAATTAAGAGGAACAGTAAAGGACAGTCCTTGGGACTAGACTAAGTGGGAGTGATGAGGGGTCTGAGAAGAGGAGGCAGTCTCTAAAAGCTCTTTTCTTTTCCTTCGTCTGGTAACTTTCAGATCCCAGTTTGTTAGTATCTCTGTCGTCACTTAATAATTGACCCACTCTCATCTCATCTTTTTCGTCTCCTTAAATCTAACCCCATTCTATAATTTTACTTCCATGTCTTGTGGTTGTGTCGTTGCTCTTGATTACTACTTATAGAAGTAATCAATCATACTCATACATGAGGTTTTTTTCTTTTATTTATACCCTTTTCTTTCTTTTTCTTTTCTGCATATTTATTCATCAAGTCCATCTTCACTATTCATAATCCACTCCAAATCCTAATTTTTTTTAAAAAACACAACACTAATTTTGACCGTTGAATGCTTTAATCTAATTATAATACGCTTACGTCCTTGTCTTTATCTGTCGGCCAAAAGATATTTTAGATGCTCTAGCTTTTCACAAAATCTTAATTACTATGTTAATCGATAAGCCAAAAATATTCTCTGATAAGTATACAGTTTAGTTTTTCAAATCAATACATACATTCATCTACAGTTTTCATACCCTAAATTTTGGCAAATGCTCTCCTCTCTGTGCCGTTGCTTTGGCAAATGTTAACATTCAAGATATTATAAACTATATTGTTTGTCAAAATATTCATAACTAGAACCATGTAGTGAGTTTTATTTTAATAATTGGATGGTTGTCTTTAACCTTGTGTAACCTTATGTAATAATGCGAATAACTTTTGATACGTAGATATTTTATCCACTTCGTTTTAGATTTCTACTATATATTGTTTAAATCTCTTAACTGTTACGTGTTTAAATCTTGCTTAGTACATGATGCAAAAAAAGAAAGAAAAAAGGTGGGAATATCTATATTTAGGTAAAAGGCAAAGTAAAAAAGGGTTTGTTTAGCTTCTCTTTCACATCAATAAATAAAATGCTTAGCAGCTGTATGGATCGAAATCATGAACTAATAAAAAGGAAAGATAACTAAAATATGTGAATGATATGTTTCCACGAGATTCTATATTACATATATTATAATATTAATTGCATCACAAGACAAACAGCATCATGCCTTTGTCTTCATGTCGGTTTATAGTTGCTCCATCATTTCTGCGTTATAAATTATAATCTCATTTCATTTACTATGATCTAAAGTGGTTACAAACTAACAATCCATCGCCAGTTCATCTCCATTTTTTTTTCATTTTATTACATTGTTTCAGTTGTAATATAATCCGTCGCTAATTATTTGTCGTCTGTCCTTTTCATTTTATTACAATGTTTCAATATCAGTACTTTTCTAAAACATTTATGTGCCTCCCTTGTAGTTCTACTGTAACGCTTCTAAAATAAGAAGTTGTTTCCTTGTTGGTTTGAATTTGAATTATATATATATATATATATATATATATATATATATATATATATATATATTAAGTATATCTTGCATGTCTAAGGATAATACATAAGCGTCTTTTGTGAAACTTTATTTCACCAAGCTTAAACTCGGCTAGTTTGGTACAATGCTTGAAACTAGTTACGTATGAATTATGAGCATACAATGCTTGAAACTAGTTACGTATGAATTATGAGCATACGATGCTTGAAACTAGTTACATATAAAGTTTGAAAATACAATGTTTGAAACAGTAGTATGGTATAAATAGTTGAGATATGAGGCACGAAAGGGAATAGACATCATGTTGGAGTAGTTGGAGGGAGAAACAAAAGGAGGAAGGCTGGAGGCAAAAGTATAAAGAGGAAAATATCGAGTGGAGAAAACCAAAAACCATCATTTCTTGGACTCCTATTGACATTCCACATGGATAGATGCACATATATTATATACATTAAAAACATAGATATATGGATATTATATGCACATGGTGACATGGATATGCCAACTCCATTTATAACCAAAAGACAAGAGCAAGATGATCCATCGATCGCAGGGTAGCCCAAGGCACTGCCACTTCTTGAAATAGTGCAAGTTTAAAAGACCACCCACCATAAAGTCTTGGATTCCCATTTTTTTTTTAAGTTATTTGATTTTTGAATATAAAGAAAAATTGTAATAAATGATGATGAATTGATGATGATGTGAATAGAGTTCTGACAGAAGATGGGGTCCGTCTATAAATGTCCCATCTCTCCTTTTGTAGCGCGCATCTCTCGGGGGACTTGTATTTTCTGTCTGGCCCAATGCTCTCTCTCTCTCCCTCTCTCACATGCAAATCAGCAATGACAACAGTCTAAAGTTATACCTTTATTTTTTCTGTTTTTGTCAAGAAGTGAAACGCTAAACCAACGTCTTTTCTTCTTCTGTTCTCTAATAATAATAATATATTTTGTTTTTGGGTGTGTGATTAGTGATCTTTTTTGTTTGATCTAAATGATTAGTGATCTTTCCGACGGAAAAAAAGTCGTTCTTTATGAATCGGGTAAGAGAGATAAAACGAGCCAAAAAAAAAAGACAATTAGAACAATCATGTGGCTATTTAAATTTAACTTAGTAATAAACTAATAATATGTTAGGTTTTTTACCAAAAGAAAAAGAGTCCGGCTGTAGTTAGAACCATTTCATACAAAACAGATCTGAAGTGAGTTTGTCTGAAGTGAGTTGCATAAACTCATACTAAGGGTCCGAATGGTGACTGCTTATTTGGCTGTGTGGGGAAAGCGGTTTTTGAGTACTGTACCTATCAAATGCGGTATATGCGGTTTGCGGGACAAGTGCGGTTTATACAAAATAAACGGTACATAATGATATTTGATTGATGAAAAACTATTTGCGGTTCAGTATTAATCGTGTGAATGGTAAAAAAAGAAAAAGCGGTGCGGATTATATATTATAAATAAATTTATTAATAATTAGTATATTTGTATATTATTGTATGTTATGAACTATTTTAAATTAAATATTTAATAAACACTATCGGTAGTAAATATATGTATCTATTTAAAGATTAATGAAATATATATAACCTACTACTACTATAACAAATTTTTAAATTGCAAAACAAAATAATAAATATTGAATCATATATTTAATTGTTATGAGTTTAAACTAAAAAAAATATCTCTTATAGATTTCATAAGAGTGTTAATATATTATATATAAGTGTATTCTAATTAAATTATTGATACAAAAAATAATTTAATTAAACTATTATTATTTGAACAACAAGATAATAATAGTAGTAGTACCCATTAGTGTGGAAAAAAAAAATTGTAGTACCGATTAGAAAAAAAAACAGTACAGCTCACCTTAGTAAATGTTGCAAGCCTATAAACAAGGAAATAATTTTTTTTTTGGGCTCAATCGTGAGTGTTTTTTGGGAAGTGAGTTAAAATAGGGAAAGTGGGATAAATTTGTTGTGATTTTTGAGATATCCATATCCGTATATATAGCTTATTTAAATTAAAAAAAATCAAAAAAATAACTGTTGATTGCGGATTTGTAGTGGACCGCTACATATCAGACTCTTCTAGTATAGAAAAGCGGCCATGTGTTAATTGTGTCCCAAAATCCGCGATTTTTTTTTAAGAAAACACAAATTTGTTTCAAATGTGTTGAATGGTGACTTTAGTATATTTAAAAAAACGCACCTCCAAAACCGCATTTTAAGTGGTTACCATTCATAGCCTAAATATTTTGCTCACATCCGAATTAGTTGGATTTAATTCATTGATGTCAATTAGAAAAAGATAAACAAATAAGTAATGGTAAAAAAACCGAAATAAGAAAAAATAATACCAAAATTTTGAATGTCACTTATCTTAGGCCATGAATGGCTACTGGTTTTTAACTAGTTTTTAGATTTTGGTTTTTAGCTTTTGGATTTTGATTTTTGATTTTTTAGTTTTTGATTTTTAGTGTAGATTTTAGTTTTTGCAAAATCTTGAATGGTGACTTGATTAGGTTTTGGTTTTTATGTATAATAATTATTTTAAAAATAATAAAATAATGATTTTTAATTTTTATTAAAAGATTAAAAATACAATGATGCAAGAAAAAAACATACGTTTTATTGCATATAGAAAATACATTACTGCAAAATTACTATCATCATCATCGAGAACTCCATAAATATACAGAAATTTCATCCCGAATCCCTTCCATATACTGCATTGGAGTATTGTTTTGCTCTACTTCTTCATCTGAATCATAATCTTCTTCAGTTATATTACTAGCTATGCGGTCAAAATCGAAGTCAACATCTCGTAGATTTGATAATCTAATAAAATTATGTAATGCCATTGTTGCAACAATAACTTTTCGTTGAACATGTATGGCATACCTTGGTTTTTCTCTTACAACTCGCCATTTTGCTTTCCATACACCAAAAGTCCGTTCGATGACAGATCACAGTGAAGAATGTCGTTTATTGAACATTTCTTTGTGACTACTTGGTGGTCTAGCTCCATTATATTCGCTAGGATAGTATCTTTCCCCTCGATATGGAGTAAGGAATCCAGGTCGAAGAGCATAACCAGAATCTCCCAAATAATATTTGCCCGTAGGTGGAGTTGGAAATTGATGATTCCCCTCCATTGCTAGCATTAGAACCTTAGCATCATGAGCAGATCCGGGAATACCAATATACGCATATGTAAACAACATGTCCATATTGCATATTGCTAAGATATTCATACTTGTGCCGCTTTTCCTATTCCAATATTTTTCTGAATTTTTTCCCGCAACAGTGACCGGAACATGTGTTCCATCTATTGCACCAATAAAACCTCTAAAGTAAGGCCAGTACCTTCTGTCAGATTGTAACTTTGGATGAGGTTGATTGAGCTCTTCTGGACCAGGTCTAAGCAATTCAACCGCCATGTGTTCGAGGGCATTCAACACTTCGTGAAATTTTCTGCCTATGGTTTCTTGTGAATGACCAAATATTTTTCCAACATACCTCTGAGTTCCGTTTTGAGCGCATATGGTGAGAAAAATAGCAACGCTTTCCTGGATGCTTACTTCATCGGTTTCCATCAAGTGATGGTCCTCCTTAAGTTTTTCACATAGTTGGATGTACACCGGTGGATACATCCGAATTATGTCGTAGCATTGTTTCTCATGACCATGAATTAGTTCATATACGTATCTTCGGCCACGTTCTGGATCTTCATTCATCGGTCTCCTTTCTATACTCATGGAGTAAGGATCCATGAATGATTCTCCAAAGTTAATGCTTCCATCTTCTGCCTCATCATCTTCAAGCATTCTGTAAAACGCTTCCCTCTAAAAAAAAAAACAGATATGAATTACTAAGATGAAAATGGAAGATATTTATTAATTTCAAAAACAACAGAAAAATAAACAAATCATTATTCTACGGCAAACTAAAAACATTCAACAAAAGTGAAATAAAAAAAAGTTTTCTTCTGATCAATATTATTCATTAGCCTATTCAGCTGTTCGGCTTATTCCTGTTGTCCGCTCAACATATTTGATCCTAGCATCGTCATTGGGTAGTGTTAGATAAACACGTGCATGCGTCTCATTGCTTTGAAGCACACTCACCGCTCCCCAATATAAAGAGGAGTCATATTGAAGTCCAGGGAGTGTTAGTAGCGATTCAATTGCACGTTCCAGCTTGTTATCTTGGGCTTGCTCATAAATTTCTGTTCGTTTCTTGTAAGCGTCATTTGTCACAAAGTCGTACGAAACTTTGACGTTGCTCGTTTACGTGTTGAAGATGAAGGACGTGTAGAGTTTCCGTATACACGTTTTGAGCTCTGGTTGTATGAAGACGGTGTTTCGCTCAGGTTTTCTGAAGGCACATCGGAATCATTTCCTAGATTCACTGGTTCAGAATCATTTTCAGTAGCGGTCTCTGACTCCGTACACTGATCCACTCTGGAACCTGGATAGTATCCATCATCAGTACCAATGTGTTTGGTGCTGAAAAGCCGATCCATTCTATCGAGGCCGATAAGAGGATTTGCTCGGAGCTTTGAAGCAATTGGTGTTTCCTATATAATAAAAAGAATTAAAGTTCAATAACTTAGTTTACTATATGTTGTTAACTAACAAAATCATGTGATACAATATGTAAATATTACCTTAGTACGTTCCTTCCACCATGTGTCGTCCATGTCAATAGCTTCTTGAAATCCTTCTCTAATTCTCGCCTAACTCTCTTTCTTTAGAGGGCCAATACGCCAATTAATAAGCTCCATCTCAGTCTCATATATTTCAAGAAAATGATGAACCATACTATCGGTCCATTGAAGCTTTGGCTTTATATCATATTATTTATTTACATACACGTAATTAGTCAAGATAATTTTGTACTATGGTAGGATAGACATCACTAGAAAATAAACATCTCAGCTAAATAGGTACCTCTCTCGCATTTGATGATTGTCCACGATAATCCATACCTATAATAAACTATAATGTAAACATCGTAACAATAAAATAAAAATTTCTAAACAAATGGTGTTGATATAAATAAATAATAGTGTTAGACTAAAATTTACCGCAAAATCCAAGCTTAATTTGTAGAGATGTTTGCACTCATGCGATGGGAATGAAATTTATGTGAGTGTAGAAGACAAGTATGACAAGTAAATAAGTTATATAAAAGAGATTAGTTTAATAATAAAAAATATGCAAGTCTTTAGGAAATACCCGTAGAATAGGTTTTAGTTTGGTCGTCGCACAAAAAAAAAGGTTGTATAGTTTGTTTTAGAATTTAAGGAAATTAGAATAATTATATATTAGCAAAAATAAAATAAATATATAAAAAAAAGTCACGCTGAAAAACTCCTAAAATATGGTTTTTAGATTTTATGAACAAGTTACTAAAATCTTTCAAAATCTGGTTTTCCTAAATTTTAGGAAATCTATTTTTTTTCATAATTATGAATGGCTTAGAAATTGAATTTTATAGAATCTAAAGCCAAAAACTGCACCAAAATCAGGTGCCATTCAAAGCCTTACTAAAAATCAAACATACGGCAATGCAAAAAATAAGAAACAATATAAAAAGTATCAATTTCATTTTTTTAAAAATCACCCCTTTAATAGATATATCGCAACATATCTAGAAACTATTTTAAATTCTTAAGAAGGCTTCCTAAATCAGCTATACAAAATTTTCTAGATGTGTAAAAAACTATCTAAAATAAAATTTGGTAATTTATTACCGAGCTTTTTAGTGGTATTGTTGAGTATTCTACTAAAACCAATTAGTGTGGTATACTTTATTTTTTTGTTTAACTTCTAAAGGTTTGGTTTCATATTATTTCTACCATGTTTTATATAATGATGATATGTATTTTTAATATTGGGATTATTAATCACATTTACTATTAAAACTGTTAAGAAACCAACAATTAGAATTACTATTGAACTACTATTTTGTTACAGTACAGTCATTTGTTAGTGTTATATCTTGTTCTCTGACTTAATTGTCTTTTCTTTTACTACCTAAAACAATTATTGCCAATCCACTAATTTTTTTATCACCAATATAGTAAAGCTGTTTTCTTAGTTGTGTGTTATGCCTATTTTATCTTTACGAAATAGAGTGTACCAAAAACTTAAAGAACTACGTATGCATTTATAAATTTCCTTTTAAAATAGAAGTTTGCAGGATGTAGAAATTTTAAATAATGGTTTGATTGGTGATATGAAGCGGTCAGAGTTTCTTAATCGGTAAAAAAACTGGTAAAGAACACAAAAATGGTACAAAATAATTGTAAAATAAAAGCAGTATCCAAAAAGTGAAAGTACTGTGTTTGATAACGTTTTATAATTAATAGTTACAGTTAAACATATACTATATATCCAGCAGTACGAGATTATTAATCATAGCCAATGAATTAGTGAGAAGTTTGATTTTTATGCATGTATTCGAATAAAGATCAAGTTTTCAAAATCATATAAATAAAAGTAAAGTTTCATTTGGCAATCAATTAAGAAAATATTTATTTTAGTCTACAAAAAAAAATTAAATCATAACATTTAACTCACATTTTAATATAAAATTGCAATTATAAAAACTATGCATTAACTATATTTCTCTACTCAATTGTATTAAAACACATAATAGATTAGAATTGTAACTCCTATATATATTTCTCCACTTAATTGTATTAAAATACATAATAAATTAGAATTTTACATCACTTCTATTCCTATAAATACTCATTCTTTCATTCTCTCGTTCTTTCATCCTTTTCAATTATATCTCAAATTTTGTTGTTGTTGTCTTTGTTGTTGTTAATACATAGTTTTGGATGTTTTAAAACGTTTATCTTCATAGTTTTTGATATGTTAAAAGTTTTATCTTCATTGTCTATTTTAGATTATCATCTTGTAAACAATCAATTTTTATACTCTTTTACTATATTCACCCCACAAGATTATAAGGTTGAAAATAATGTCTAATTCTATATTTTCTTCTAGCACTCAAATTTAAATGAAATATAATATAAAAAAGAATATAATTAAAACACATAATAATTTAGAATTGTAACTTCTATTTTTCTAAATATAATTCTACATCACTTTTATTCTTATAAATTTAAGTGTGGCTTGGTTTTAGACCGTAAAAAAAAAAAATCCCCCGGAACATAAAACCTACACGAACACTGGAACACAGATGATGATTATATAGAGACACATGCACGCACGTGGGCTGAAGCAGGATGAACAGTAATGAGTGTAGTCAGTCGTTTTTTTCACTGCCAAATTGTTTTCACTGTTAATCGTTGAATAAAAACATCCAACGCATAAGTCACACCCTACTCTTACTTCCACTGCCTCTCCTTTTTTGTTTTTGTTTTCTTTTTCTTTCCCACTCATTAACCATTACTACTTACTTGACTCTTAGTTTTATATATAAACATTTATTACAGTCAGTTCTTTTAATCTCGCCAATTGATAAATGTGTCCTTCGATTTCTAGATTTGACTAGCTTATCCATCTCTTCCGTTTATTTCCTTAACATTTGACCAATGATAGAGAATATGTTAAAGTTATTATGTTTGCATTTAGAGATTGACTCCATCTCGTTGTTGAGGTTGTTTATGTATCTCTTTAGTGTTTCATTGCAGGTTAAGATAACCTCATGCAAGTCGGTATATATAGTTATGAGAAAAATGTTGATTAATAAATTTAGAGAACAATAAATGAATGTTTACTTTATTGTATATATATATTTTTTTTTTGAAATATCGCTTTATTGTTATATATAATTGACAATGTCGCTTTATTGTTATATATAATTGACTTTCAAATCTAAAATATAGAATTCTATGAAATTGTATACACTTTTGGAAACAAAATTTTATTTTCTAATAAAAAATACTATGGTTATGGGTGTTATCGTCCTTTTGCATCACCATGCCACTGGATGATGTTGGGATCGTAGACTTCTTATAGTTTGTTTAAGACTATTCCACTTATGTTTTGAAATATTAAGGTAGTGAATTCAAATATCTAACCTTAACAAATGATCTTTTATGATGTGAATGTTTCAGCATCTCATACTGACACTTAAAATAAGGTGTTAAAAGTAAATAAAAAAGGAACTTATTTCTATTAGGAGATTTCGGAGAGATTACAAGATCAAGTTAAATGGAAAGTTAATATTTGTGTAATACTCTGCTATTGCTAAATAAATAGATTTATCATTATTGAATATGTAAAAAACTTGTTAGACAAGTTATATCTTTTGTATAAATATAAGCGTAGAGGCTAATGAATAAAAGGAGAGAAACTATTATACTACTAAGGTTTCCTCCAAATCTATCATGGTATGAGAGCCAAAGTCTATTCTTCTCGATTGTGTAGACTACCACCCGTGGATGTCCAGTCCCACAAACTTCACGCTACAGATGTCCAATCCTGAGCGTGAGGAAGGTGTGTTAGATATATCCCACATCGGAAAAAACATAATTCCTTCGGTAATATATATAGTATGAGGTAATCCTCCTCTCTTGAGCTAGCTTTTGGGAGTGAGTTAGGCTCATTACTAATAATTTCTAATGCAAGTTCAATAACCTTAAGTACTTCGACTAATTTTTAGTTGATTTCGACTTATTTTTAGTTGAACTCTTAGACATACTGATCCTAATAGTAACACAAATATAATAATATACACACCTACATATCTTTTTAATTATTATTACTACTGTCCGGTATAACTAGCCATAATTTTAAGAAAAACTTTAATTTTTCCTTGTTTGCGAAACTGTCACAAACTCACAATATAAGTTCCAGTCTATGTATTGCATTGATGTTGTAAAATAAAGTCTCATCGGTAACGTAGTCAAAACTATAAGCTCAAACTTTAAGCTGTTACGCAATAGTTGAAAACTGTAAAAAATAACTATACATGAAAGTTGTAAAAAAAATTAAGACTAAAGTTTTTAATAAAGTTTTTGGTAAAGAATTAAATAAAATTCAAAACTCTACCACTTATACATCTTTGTTTGTGTATACTGATCAAACCCTTGAGCAATGTTTTTTTTTTTATCTATAGCCCTAGGACTTGACGTTTTCTTTTTCAAAAAACAAAAGCCCTAGGATTTTTCGTTTCCTTTTGTATAAAATAGAATTCATAGGTACTCTATACCCTTCATGAACCATGAAATATAAATTTGAGATGAATAAAAAATAAAACTGAATGTTGACCATGGAACAGAACAAGTGTTGAAAGAAGTGTGTGTGCAGCATGGTCTTATCATAGAGCCAATGGAATTAGCAGAATATCGTATAATATCCACTATCCCAGTAAAGCATACTCTCTCATCCATTTGAACAAATTCCATAAACATCTATAATAGTTTACCAATATCTTACACATGAAAAAAATATCTTAAAGAAAATTGATATATTTAGATCAGATTAGAAGTTAGGAAACTAGGAATGATACATATTTTCTTCTTTTTGAACTATTCTTTCAGCCCCCAAAAAAAACATTTAATTACCAGAAAAGAGTACAAAATATGTCATTCAACCTAGCAAAGAAGCGATAGCTGAAGTAGCCGCGAAGACCTAGTTGCTTAAACACTGACTGAGTGAGTGGTAGATCTTAATTCTAAAATTAAAACCACATTTTTTAAGTTTAATAAAAGTACTTAAAAGTTTTTATTTAATATATAAGATAGCCTATGAGAGGAAAACAGAAGAAGGAAGCCTTTGCCTTATCTCTTGTCCCTTCTCTCCTTACCTTTATTTTTAATTTTCAAATATTTCTTTTTGCTCTCAAAGCAAACGACGTCTTGTCAATCCACTCAAGCCACCCAACTTCTTCATTATTGTTAATCTCTCTCTCTCTATCTTCTTCTCTCTCACCTTTTTTTAATGTTCTTCTCTTCTATGTCACTTCCTTGACGAATTCTATATACCTAGTTCGTTTTTTCTTCCTCAAAAATATCAATTTATTTGGTTTTGTTGGGTGCAACTTCACCTCACAATATTTTCTTCTCTTTCTTTTGTCATTTTGAATTAGGCCTTTTTTGATTCATAAATGAGTCGTCTAGTCATCTGGATTTGATGTGATTATAGTCTTACAGAGACCTTTGATTGAAATAAGAACAAAAGCTAGAATACATACATCCCCTTCATCTTGCACCCATCCTTTTTCTTCTATTTCTAGGGTTTTATTTTTATTTTTTCTTTTTTCTTTGATTTTTATATTCTCTCTCTCCCAAATTTTTTACTCATCTGGGTATGGAAGAATACCAGCATGACAGCAGCTCCACGCCTCATAGAGTAAGTTTCTTGTACTCTCCAATCTCCCCTTCCAACAAAAACGATAACAACAACAATAACAATAATAATAATAGTAGAAATTATGGTCCTGGTTACAACAATACTAACAATCATCAGCAACATCACCAACACATGTTGTTCCCACATATGAGTTCTCTTCTCCCTCAAACAACCGAGAATTGCTTCCGATCCGATCATGATCAACCCAACAACAACCCATCTGTTAAATCCGAAGCAAGCTCCTCAAGGATCAATCACTACTCCATGTTGATGAGAGCCATCCACAATACCCAAGAAGCTAATAACGATAACGTCACCGATGTGGAAGCCATGAAGGCCAAGATCATTGCTCATCCTCACTACTCTACCCTCCTACAAGCTTACTTGGACTGCCAAAAGGTTTTTTTTCCTTTTTATGATATAATATATACTTCTCTATGATATATTTTTGTATGTTCATGGGTCATGGCCTATACAGATTGGAGCCCCACCTGAGGTGGTTGATAGAATTACGGCGGCACGGCAAGACTTTGAAGCTAGGCAGCAGCGGTCAACACCGTCTTTGTCTGCCTCGTCCAAAGACCCAGAATTGGATCAATTCATGGTTAATTACTAACCAAAGTGAATTTTAAGAGGGTCGGTTCTTATTGTGTATATATGTTAATGTTCTTTTTGTATGAACAGGAAGCATACTGTGACATGTTGGTTAAATATCGTGAGGAGCTAACACGGCCCATTCAAGAAGCAATGGAGTTTATACGTCGTATTGAATCTCAGCTTAGCATGTTGTGTCAGGGTCCCATTCACATCCTCAACAATCCTGGTACATGTCATCGATTACCCATATATATATATATATATACACATACATACACGCATATAAATGTACGCACATGTACCAATTGAATGTAGAAAACAAAGTGTAGTGGCAAGGTAGGGCTTATAATGGATTGCATAAAATTGGCCTGTTTCTTTGGTCATGGGGTAAACTGTTGTAACATTGAGTTTTTTTTTTTTAAAATCTTAATAGATAAACTCTCTAGTGACAATTTAGATTATACAATAATTAACATAATTGAGATGCATTATTGTTGGAAGTATGCAAGATACAAATTGGTCTCCATATTTGTTCTTGTTTTCCCCATTGTGGAATCCATCCAAAGAGGGGTGGGGCTTATTTTTGGTTTATTTCCTTACACTCGGCCCAAAGTACTATCACAAGAACTCTTAATGCTGCTCGTGAAGATTTGTTTAGGCACAGTACATCCTTGTTCAATTTCATCATGCAAAATCATAAATTCTCATAACTTTCATAATTTAAGCAGTACAATCATAAAGATCGATGACTAAATTGTTTCTAAATGACTAAAACATCGAATTCATGAAAATATGATATGTTGAAGCAGATGGGAAAAGTGAGGGAATGGGATCATCAGACGAGGAGCAAGAGAATAACAGCGGAGGGGAAACAGAATTACCGGAAATAGACCCGAGGGCGGAAGATCGGGAACTCAAGAACCATTTGCTAAAGAAGTACAGTGGATACTTGAGTAGTTTGAAACAAGAACTGTCCAAGAAGAAAAAGAAAGGTAAACTTCCTAAAGAAGCAAGGCAGAAGCTTCTCACGTGGTGGGAGTTGCATTACAAGTGGCCGTATCCTTCTGTACGTATAAATTTTCTCTCATCTCTCTATGCCCTTAATTTTTTTTTGAAATTATTTACTACAGTTAAGAATTTAAAAAACCAGTCTTTAAGTTAGGAGTTCCCTCTTAACCGGCTAGGTTAGGCGGCCTAATAGGCACATTACATGACCGATATGGTATTTATATCCTTGTAGTTTCGAAAAGATACATGCATGGTTTTAAATCCGAATGATGACGACGCTATTACTAGTGATCACTATGCTATACATATTTTAGTCTTGATGTTCTAAGCCTTGTGCATTTCTAACACATCACTTTTTCACTCTAAAATTAATAACATAAACTAATTTAAATTAAGTTGTGATGAAAAATTTATCTACCTATTTTGAAATGATAATAATCTTAATCAGTTTTAAATAAATTAAACTAATTTAACCGACAGTAGTGATAAAGAAAATAACATGTTTAATATTGATAAATATAAATGACGTCATGTTATTAAAAAAATATAACAAGACAACATTTAGTTAGTCGTTACTTATTAAATCGTTCAAAACAACAAACTTTAGGTCGTCGTCCAGTTATCTAATTTTTTAATGGTTATCGATTATCTCTAGCCTTGCTTTTTTATACATTGATTACTACGAAAGTGATGAACGGTGGGGTTTATTTTAATTTTATGAACGGTGGTTTGAGTTGTCTTGGCAGGAATCAGAGAAGGTGGCGTTAGCGGAATCAACAGGGTTAGATCAGAAACAAATCAACAATTGGTTCATAAACCAAAGAAAGCGTCACTGGAAACCATCTGAAGACATGCAGTTCATGGTGATGGATGGTCTGCAGCACCCCCACCACGCAGCTCTATACATGGATGGTCATTACATGGGTGATGGACCTTATCGTCTCGGCCCATAAAACATCCAAAAGCGTTAGTCACATAATAACAACCTCTTGTTGCTTTCTTGTTACAATTCATGTTTTGAACACCCCGTATATCAGTTTGCTACTTATAGGTTTCTTTGTTTTACCCGTTTCGTAATGTCTTATGTCGTTCGGGGAGTTTGAGACTTCTCTAGTCAGAGAGATCCTTTCATTTTATATTTTGTGCATTTTTTATTACTAATGTTTTATTTAATAATGTGTGAAAAGAAAATGGTATTTTAATTTGAAAAGGTCTTGCTTCATTTTTTTGTTCTTTTAGTCATCAAAAGATAAAAAGTAGGTGGCTACACAATTGATTTAGTATAATGGATTTGTTGCCTCAACATGTCTTTGCAAAGTTACAAAAGCCAAAAAAAGATCAGACAAACATAAAAATCATCGATATATTGTATAACTTAAGAATTGTATTGTCGTTGATCAGTAGTCTTCAGAAAAACCAAATTTTCTTCGATCACGGTATCATTTTGGCAAGACATTAATTTATGAATTGTGCAATCCTGCGAGTACACACATGCCTTAGGAGAAATAATATGCACCAGTTATAGAGAGATGTATAACTTGCAACAACTCTAACAAAGATGTTTTCATTTTAGTCAAGATTTAATTGAGGAAGTTGTGGAGACATCGTTGAGATAGCGGATAAAGATGGAGCCTCAATAGAGGTGTAGGAGTGGTGAAGAACAGATGAGCCTAAAATTGAGATGCTTGAGCGGCTGATGATGATGGAGAGTCACTAGGCGGTTTGATCGACCACTAGTTTGTAATCATCAGACAAAATCAATAATTATCTCAACTTCATGACCAATGCTCTTGCCAAGGAGAGAAAGTAGATAAACTTGAATAATAATCCCTGAAAGTACTCATCAATTGTGTTTGTAACTTTTGCCCATTGCTTTACTGGATGCTTTGGTTGGTTGATTTGACCTCTGTCTGGCTTGGAATCTAGGTAGAGATGAGATATTTCCCAAGAAGGGCAGTGTAAATGGTGTGTACCATTAACGATGATGGTGGGAAATTGTCGCAGTTCCATCTATGACACTGACCAAGTCGTAACCATCAATCAACCCATGCACTTGCCTGTTCCACATTCCGTACTACGTAGAGGTTACATATGGACTATATGTGCATCTAAAGGGAGAATAGGAGAAAAAGAGAGGGGAAAAAGGGTTAAAAGATCATGGGCCATTAAGCCCAATTGCTTGTATGGGTGTCGGTAGTATAGTTGTAGAACACTACAACTTGGTTATGTTTGGCACAAAAAGTAGAAAATGACATATTGCCTAGGAGAGCAATTTTCTTAGATTTACTAGGGGACAATTGATAGGTAAGTTTTATTTTTAATTTTAACTAGGTTACACACACTACGCTGCAGGAATTCTTTTTGTAACTATTTTCAGATATATTGAATTTTTGAAAATATGAACTTTCTTTTTAGAATTAGACTAATTGTAAAAACTATGGTTTATACAATAATAAAATAGAAAACGCACTAATAAATTAATGATTGAGAAATTTCAAATCTAAGATGTCTTAAAAATGTTTACATTAAATTGAGTGGACTTAATTGTATAAATAGCCTAACTAACCCTATAGTATGTTATGTTTTATTTTCTTTACCCTAATGTGGGAGATATATTAACGTGGTTTGAATTTGTGATGTATTTTTGTATTTAATATAAATTTAATTACATATTGTTTTATAATGTTTTTTTAATTGTTAGAAAAGTTAATATTGGTCAAAATACATAAACATATTTTGGAGGGATCGATCGTAAATGTGGTGTTGTAAACCTGTAACCACTTGACTAAAGACATTATCCTCTGATTTTGTGTATTGTTTTAATACTATTATACTTTTGTTGAATATCATAAGGATTAGGTTAATTTTTAAAGTAATTTTTAAGTAGATGATTATTTAGTTTTCACTGCTTTAAACTATAATATAAAACCTTCAATTTTGGAACTTATATATTGTTTAATTTGAAATTTGTTCGTGTTATAATATATAAAATCACTATCAACATTACTCTCAAATATTATTTTCTTTGCTTGTTATGGGAGTTAGAAATATTAGTGTAGCTTGATTTTCTGGTGTATTATTTTTGTAGTTTATACAAATTTAATCACCTAATTTTTCTATAGTTTGTTTGTTGTCAAAGAAGTTATTTATTTCTCTTTTGTTCTTTTTGTAAAATCTAATTGTTTTGTTACATTTGATAATAATTACATTTAAGTCAATATACACATACATATTTTTTACATTAGTTTGGTTTTGTGTTATTCTTGGTTAATCTTGATTTATATTATATTTGTATTATATTCATATTTTACTATATGATACTTATGTTGTAATGATTGTATTAGTATACCTTTGTTTTTAAAGTTGTACATGATTTATTATTTATTTTAAATTTAAGCTATAATTTAAACCTATGTTTTTGGAAATATTGATACGACATATAATGATATCAATACTTGGTTGATATCATTATTTTAAAAAAAATTGTAAATGATTTATTAGTTTAGTTTAAACATTTGTTTTTTTTTGAAAATTATTGTTATGATGTATAATATTTCTTATAATTTGATTGCTTACACAATTTTAATGATGTGTTAGTTACTTAAAATCCAGAAATGCTTATGTTGAAAATGAAATAATTATTATTGGTTGAGATATATGAGTTTTATTAATCGAATGTTTTTATTGGATATCAATTTTAGTGATGTGTCACTCTCAAAACACTCCAAAAATCTAATGTTCGAATTTTTGCGTTCATCACCACAAAGGCACAAATTTCTCCATATTCATTTTAGATGACAAATTCTCTGTTTTATAATGTTCTTCACAATCTTACAGTTACAAGATAGAAGAACATGTATAAGAAATGGTCACTTTGGTTGCCATGGTGTTACCCAAGTAATTTAGTATGACTTTACCATTGTTTCTTACAAATGCCTCAAAACAAACTAAAGTGAGATGTCTATACTGTGACCAATGAACTGAATCGTACGATTGTGGAAACCATAAAGTGCACAGAGATGGGTAAAAATCAAATTGGTATATATTTTATTACCTACAAGTTGGAACATGGATTCCCTAGCGATAAAGAATATCCGACTGCATGCATCTTGGGTCAGACTTGTATGCTAAACTCTATAAAGTAATAATTGATTGCATATCTTCATCGGGTTACATATCCTTCACCAGATTGCCCATCAATACTTGTCCTTCATAATTTTATTGTTAGCTCATCATTACAAGTTCAAGAAATCCTAATGTTGTTAAACCAGTAACATAGAGATGAAACCTATGATCAAAAACAATGGATTAAAGATTCACTAATCTATAAGTGACCATCTTTCCCACATCATCATTAAAGGAGATATCCCATAGGCCCCATATGGTAGAAGAATGACCACAAAGTGAAGATTAGAGGCAACATGTATTATTATACTCATAAAAGAAGATTTTAGAAAACAATAGCACAATATACTTAGATTCACCTAATTAAGGCTTGGGAAAAGTTATAATCACCGTACTCATTCTTAGACTACCAAACTTGTTAAGAGAAACATAAGAACACATTGACATGTAAGCTTTTGTTTGGGGGGGGGTTTATATTAGGGCAAAGTTATAATCATGATTGGTTACTTGCGTATAATATAAAACTAATGGTGAGAACACATTAACATAAGAAAAAAAAACCTAGAGTAAAGTGACGTGGAACAGAAAATTATTATTGGAGAAAAATGATGAGTTGTATTAATTCTTTTAATTTGATTGGTTACTTATTTTAACTGAGGTGTCAGCTCTAGAATTCTCCAAAATGCTGAGGTGTCATCATCTGGTGAAAAACATACAAGTTTTATTGTATTGATTATGTATACAATGTATCATCATATTTGATTTATAAATAATTTAAAATTCTTCTTCAAATGTTATATCTATTCATATAAATGTAACTATTTTGAAAAATATTTTGTTAGAAGGCGAAAGTCTTTTAATGTTGGTAGAAATTGTAAGATAAAACTTTTGACCAACTTTAGTTTTACTTGTTTTAAAAATGTCAATCAAATTTGCTATTATTAAACTTTGCATAAGAAATCTCTATGTTTTAAAAATTAAAAATCTTCTATTAAAGTTTTCTACAGTAAATAATTATCAGGTAGATGAATTTGTAAAACATGTTTATGTATGGTATTATAAGATATTATATTTAAAGCTTAGATTCTCTTGAAACATGAATTGTTTATGAAGATGAATATGATAAGCTACAGTTCTATCTTCTATTAATTTTACTGTATTTGTTTAGATCCAACGAATATTTTGTTTATATTATACCACCTTATGAACCATTATACTTTGGTAGATACACTGTTGCAAATATTAAATTAATTGTGACAATAATTTTAATCTTCAACGTAATGAGTAGTGTAATTAATTTGACTTATATATGCGGTTATTAAAAGTAAATAAAATAAAAAATGACCAAAACAAAAGATAATGGATAGGTCAGAATTTCGAGATAAAGGAAATGTTTCTTTTTTCGTTCACCGGAGAGGAGAAAACTTTCATATTCAATAATTTCATTCGATTTACATCTCATGTTTCCTTCTATATCTATTGACATAGGCTGATTAAACCTGAGAATTGCCATAAACTTCTTGAGTTGCTGACTGAAACAAAGAGCAATAGGAATCAGTTGGGAAACGAAGATAACCTTTCATATCTTCCAATCGGAATGGAAATCTTTTTTGTCATAGAGGTAAGCTAAAATCTATGTTCATCCTCTTAAATTGTTCGACTTAAAAACAATAATTTCATCAATTGATTGGGGTTAATAGTTTTGACATTTTGATTACAATGTCGATCCCCTTTCTTTCGATTACTGAATGAGTGATTTATTGTCTGATCGTACATGGCGAATCAAAAATTAAGGCAGAGAGGTTGTTATTTCTATATTCATCGAAGACAACGGGAGATCTATGAGCAAAGATACACTGTACGACAAATTCTAGACTTGATTATGTCTCAGAACTGTAGTTTTAAATTGGAAATCACATAGGTACGTAAGATAATAGGAACCTGATGTAATAGATTTTAGATTATATCTATGAGAGTGTCTAGATCATTGTACTATGACATATTGGGCAATTTTGTTTTGCATACAACCATGGAATTATACAGTCATGGTGATAGATATGGTTGCAATTGAGGTTGTTGACATCATTGCGTCCTTTGAATGTTCGTAGACAGATAGTGCACTCTTCATTTTCTCCTTCTGTGGTTGGTAGTCTTTTGAAAGTCTCTAGATCGGCAATGAGAACGTCAATGTCTAATCTGGCATTGGCATGGAGAGTGAAATCTGTGATTGTGAAACTTAGAAGAATAGACGTACCAGTTGAAGGTTCTGTCATACGAACTGCATTGAAGAATTGGATGAACCTTGTTGTCATTCTTGTTGCATCGGTGTTTTCGATTTCATGATATGATAGAATATAGTGTAGGTTGCTGCTCAAGGTTTGCGAGGTAGGTCCTCCACCATTTTGGGTGTAAGGGATGCGTATGCTGATGTGGTTTTGATTGGTGTTTGGTCTTATGATAATTACGATGATTTCATTGGATCTTTCAATGTCAGTGCTAATAGTTTGAAATGAAAAAGTAGATATAATATTTGGGATATCTGCCATGGCTTTTTTTTTTGTAGGTGTTTGGTATTTTCTTTTGTAGCTCTGTGCATAAGAGTGACTGTTTATTTATATTTGAGCGGAGTCGTTTAGAGTTCCATGGTCGGGTTGGTTACTTTTTTTTTTGTTTCAAAATAATGGTTTGTTTTTGATTTAAACGGGCCATTTATTTAAAAGGCTGAAGGGTCATTGAATTTTAATTTATCCAACTAAATGCCTGCTGCATCCCCATACCTTCATATGCTTCCAATCTTTTGACTGATTTTTTTCTTTCTCTTTTCTAATTTTTATTTATTGCATTTTTTTTGTGACAACGACTGTTCCTTTTTGTTTTGACAGTTGATGGATCTATAGAACTCAGAAGGTAATTTTGATTTTATGTTTTATTATGTATTTTTTTATATGTAAATAAATCAGATCCTATCATTACTTAGGGTTTCTTGAAGAAACTAGTCTTAGGGTATCTGACAGTTTTCTATTGTTGTTTGGCTCTTTTAGGTCATCCAACAACTTTTGTGTCGGTGTTTGGATTTGTTTTGTTTAAATGGGGCTTTATCCTAAACTTTAGGGTGTGGGTTTTTTTTTTCTTTCTAAAAGATGGTTTGTAGATTATTTCTCTCATTGAGTAAAGAGTGGAAGCCCTTTTAAATTGTAAAAGCCCATAGGTTTTTTTTTTTTTTTTAAAGTTGTATGTTGGTTGATGTTTTTTAAAAATTTGTTTTCATTTGGTCGATCGGACCAGGACTGAGTTGAGGTGTTTGGTTTTTGTTTTGCTAATGGTTTTTTTTCCTTCATATTTCGCGTAAAGACAATTGAATGGAGATATAGCCGGGTTTCCTTTTTTTTTTTTAAAACATAATTTCTTTTTAAAAGTTTGTTTCCGTTATTATGACATTGTAAGTTTGGTTTTCTTCAATCTGGTTCCTATGGCTGTTGTTTTTTAAATAAAATTCTATGTGTATCGGTTGTGTAAATCGAAGTAAGCTTTCTTTCTACTATTCATTTTTTTTTTTGTGAATTATAATTGTAGGTTGCGTTGGGAGTTTGTGTTTTAAAATTTTCTTTCTTATGTGTTTTTATGGGATGTTTTGTTATCAGTAATTGATTGTTTTCTTGTTTTTGTGTTTGGGTTTTTCTTTGCGTTTTGTTTAGTGTTTTGTCGCTGTTGTTTATATATTTTGGGTTTTCTGAAATTGGAGTTGTGGGAGGCCAAATTCTGAATATTTTCTAATTTGTTAAAATTGGGTTTAAGTTTTTTTTTTTTAAATAAACTGTAGGAAACACCAAATCGAGAATAAAGAAGAAGCTGTAATGTTTGGTTTGCAGAAACTGGGCTAATGGACGTTTGCATAAGATCCTTGTGATGTAAGATCTGTTTCTCTCCTTCTCGGAGTTAATCTTACTTGGGGTCTTTTTCATCCATCCATTTTTTCCGACTCTGCTTTCTTCCTTTTGATTAAACATGCGTATGTTTGTGATTGTAGACTGTGGTCAGTAGGTTTTTTTGGTTTGCCTTAAAATCTATGAATGTTGGTTTCAATCATTGGATAAAAAAAGCTTGAGTATTTCTTACAGTTGGGGTTTTGGAAGGTGGGTCTACGGTCTGAACTTCAATGGAATTAGATCCTGCACCATTAGAGAAGAGTGTCAGTATATTATATTTGTTTGGTAGTAAGTGTAGGGGTTTACCATTGACTTTGGGTAGGTCATTGTAGATTTCCTTGTAGACAATATTTGTAACACCACCTTTTTTAAGTCTTCTCCTTGTAGAATAGTGAGGCCATTTGGTTATGTAACTCTAGAAAGAGCAACATAGAGTTGTCCATGGGTAAAAACTGGATTTGGCAGATAGAGGACAAAGTTCTTTAAGCTTTGGTCTTGACTTTTATTAATTGATATGACATAGAAAACTCTAACTGGAAATTGTCGTCTTTGAAGTGTGAAGGGATGATCTGATTCTGGGGGTGACAAGATAATCTTTGGTATGAATACCTTCTTTTCAACATGCGTTACTGTAATTATTTTAGCTTCTATCATTCTTTCTCCTAAATTAGTGACTATCATTCTTGTACCATTGCACATTCCTTCCTTTTGATTTATGTTCGTAGAAGCATTATTGGGACTCCTTTTTTGAGGCTTATCTTGTGCTTGGACAAACCAGGATATTCTAAAGAGTTTAAATACTTTACAGGGTATAGTGCTTCATAATCTGCTCCGATTGTATCTGCTTTTCCTATGCTATCTGAGCTTAAATATTCTTTCGCTTCTCCCTCAACCTGAGATAACATGTAGGCATTGATCTCATCGACATACTCATTCCTTGGAGTTAGGATTGCTCGTTCTGTCAAATATTCAAAGGTGGTGTCGGTGCTTTGTTGTAGCGGATATGATGCTTCAGTGATTTGTTGGAATTGATTTCCTTTTGGTTTTAGAAAAAAATAATGGTGCACTTGTACGAATTCACCATCTTCTATATCCTTCACATCATCTGTTTCACATGTTGGTGCGGTTCCATTTCCAATAGTTAGTAGCCAAGCTGTGAACCTTGGATCTGAATGGTGTAGTCTCATGTTTCTTTCCAACATAAATACTTTGCAGGAATTCCATAAATATAAGCGGCTTATAGATGCAAGTACCGTATCTGCTCTTGTTTCATGTGGTATCACCGGTAGTATCTGCCTAAAGTCTCCACCGAGTAGGACCTTTTTTCCGCCGAAAGGTTTTTTACTTGCTGAACAATCCTCTGTGGAGAGCAAGTCTCTCAATGTTCTGTCGAGCGCCTCAAATGTGTAGCGATGAGACATCGGTGCTTTGTCCCATATGATCAAGTCAGTTTTGATTAATAGCTCTGCAAGCATTTTACCTTTCTTAATATTACAGATGGAATCTTCAGTAATGATTAGAGGTATCTTGAAGCTTGAATGGGCTGTCCTTCCGCCAGGGAGAAGCAACACTACAATGCCAGATGAAGCAACTGATCTTAATTTGGAGATTATTGTCTTGTAGACAAATGTCTTCCCTATTCCTCCAGGGCCGTAGAGGAAGAATAACCCTCCATATTGTTGTAGACGGATTCCAAAACTGCCTGGTATACTTTTTCTTGTTCTGTATTAAGTTGGTTGAACAGTTTATGATGTTCTTCTTCCTCTTCTTTTACATTGTACTGCAATGTTTCCTAATTCTTTTAGGACTTTCAAATCAGGTTTTGGCATATCATTGAAGTCCATGAGTGAGCGTTCATGTTTGTGGAGGATGTGTATTATCTCGATCAAAGTATAATGTTGCAGCTCATCCTCTTTGAAATTCATACTGGGAAATCCAATAGCTCGTTGTTGCTTGTTAGGTATGTATTCTAACATTGATTTCCACTTGTTTTCACACAATCAAAGTGGGTTTGCTACTTCACAGTATATAAGCAATAGAACAAACAGTTGGCGTAATTGAAAAGGTGTTGCCCATTGATTTTCTTCATCCATAGCATGATGCCACTCGTTATCGTTGTCTAGCAAACCTCTTGCACAACATGCTGCCTTATAATCTTCTTTGATTACCCCTCCCCTACTGTTTTGAGGTCGTCGTAGTTTCTTGGCCCTCTAGCGATGTTGAGTAATATCCTAAGGTAGTATAACTCATCAGAAGTTGGGTGGATATTGACTATTCTGCCTATTGAGTAACCCCGTTGTCTCTTATACTAGAGTTTAGTATCATTTTCCCAGACAAAGTGAATTGGAATTTCCACATAGGTATACTGTCTTGCTTCTTCAGACTGGTCACACATTTCCATCCATGTTGTGAACATTGTCTTTTCGGTATTAGCTCTTGATAAGACATATTGAAAATTCGTTGTTTGTTTGTAAGCAACTAATTGTTGACCTTCAAGATGGATAATAGATTTCTGTACTGAAGGCTTTCTTTGGTGCATGTGAAATGAAAAATGCGCCACATAGCTTCACAAGCAGAGAGATATCGATAGTCTAAGTACTCTTGAATTTCATTTCTTTCCTTCACAACCCTTGTTGTATCTTGAGTGTTGCTTGTGTTAGTAGTACCTTTCTCTATCAAAATAGTAGCTTTATCCACTCCTTTTGTTACATATTTGAAAGGTACTTCACAACATTTGAAGTATATGGTACAACATTTGAAAGGTACTTCACAACATTTCGGTGTCTTATCCAACCATAGAAGTATATGGGCGTGTGGTAGGCCGCGTTTCTGGAACTCAATTGTGTGTAACACTGAATGAAATGTGTAAAGCATGTAAGTAATGAGTTTTTTTTTGGGTTTATACATAAATTAACATGGAGGACGTACAAGCAATAGATGGACTGAAGAATGTGCACATCTAACGAGAACGTGCCTTGGTCGAGGTCTTTAAGGAGTTCATCGAGTTTCATTTTGAAGATACGACATTCAATATAGGGTTTGTCGTTCGTTGATGTGCCTCCATAAGTTGCTAAATGATCCTTTATTTCTTGCTAGTTAGGGTTTGCGGTCATTGTGATGAATAAAGTTGGATTACCATATGCTCGACATATTGCCATAACGTCATGATATTTCTCTATCATATATCGAGGTCCTCCTGTAAAACTGGAGGGCATAATTATTCGTTTCCCTAGTTTTATCGCTTTGGTGTCACCTTTACTCACTGCATCAAATACGTTGTTGTATAGGTCAGCTCTTAACTGTTCTTGGTTGTCTTTTGCCCAGCGAAGTCTTTTTTGCTTGATGACTGTGTATACATCAACAACATACTGATGAAATAAGCGTCCTGCCTTTATGATTGTCATTCCTTCTGCCAGTCAAGTTTGGATTTGGTAAGCATAGAACTCTCGTATACTTATGTAAGTCCTTCTTCTGTTGCCAGTTTGTGTGACTGCATGGGAAATTTCCGTGTGAAACCCATATTCGCCAAATGGGAACAACAATGGATATTGCAAGCTCATGAACAAAGGATGCTCGTCTCTAATTTCTTGCAAGTGGTCTGACTGCAATTCCAGGATTACATCTCTGTAACCACTAGTATCTGTTATATCTCCCACAATTAGACCGGTAACTTCTTTCACTTGGGATAAATCATACTGCTTACCCTTACTTCTTTGACCAACCAATCGCATTCTTAAGTCTTGGACTTCATTTTCTTTGTATCGATCTCTTGCTTTCCGGAAGAACATACACAAACAATTGTGTTCGTCTAACATCTTAAGCAAGCCGACAACTATATCCTCTTGAAGTTTGTTTCCTGTGTTTCTTTGTGACATTGTCTTCAATTGATCGGAGACCTCATTTTCAGTATCAAAGATATACATTTTGCATAAACTTTGGTTAGTCGCCTGGCAATGGGATTAAGGAACCAATGTGATGGTAATTTTGGCCATGTATCCTGAAACATGGTGGGCCTTTTCCTGATGTGACAGTATGATCTATATTGGCTCCCATTGATGTGAATGCTAGGATAGAATTGTAGATTCATATGTTCATACAAAATGATAAGCTATGTTCTAGGAGGTGGTCGAGGTAAGGAGGAGTTTTTCTGATTGGTGGTAGTTTAACGCGTCCTTGCCCGCAACATATTGTGAAAACTGGTTCTCCAGTTATGATATCATCACATGTTTTCTCTGAATACCATACTAATGCATTACAATGGTTGCATTGTAAGATTGGGTTGCCTTTTGCCATAGATGTTGTTGTACGAATAGTGTTAAATTATAGTCAATTTTCGTTCTATTGGGTTAAAGAAGGATGATTATGGAGGAAAAAAAAAGGACTGTAAGATGGAGATTGACCTCTAAGTTCTTTTCTCGCTTGCCTGGATAATCTTTGTGGCGTTTTAGACGATTCACCTGTACATTGATTGTGTTATGGATTAGAAATGACAAAGATATTAGATGTTATTTTGTAGAAGCTTTGAAAAGGAAGTTTTTTTTTTGTGCTCAGCAACTGACCTTGTTCTTTGCGGGCAAGTCTTTTCGATAAGATAAGGGCACGTCTCATTGTTCTTGTATTTTTCCTCCTCACTGTTTTTAAGTGTTTATCTACTGTGTGTTAGTATTTGTAGGATATTTTTTTGTAAATAACATAGGCGTCGAATAACATTAGTGATGTTGATCTTACCGTTGAAATGATCCGACCCGTTTTAAAAAAAATAAATAATAATAATGAATAAACTACAACTAGTGGTCTCATACCCACTAGCCACCTAACCACAACCACACAACAGCGGAAATAAACACATACCAATAACCAATAAATATCCAATAATAAATTACCAGTATTTTAAACAAAACCAATATCCAGTATTCAAGCAACAGGAAACATAGAAACAACAACCTAGAAATGTTCTAATGGCCTAACTCTAGCAACCTAGCAATGCCAGACAACAACTAATCGAATCCCTAGAACATCCTCCTCTTCATCGCCTTGATTCCACGATCACACTTTGTCTTTACCTGCACCACAAACACAAATTGAGATGCATGAGTATTTGGTAAACACTCAATGAGGCAATCCTCCCATCTACTAGGCTATACACACAAGCAACTGAGATACCAATGATCCAAACAATCAACAAACAAAGCATACAAACCAGGAAAACAAACATCGTCTCGCTGGCAGGGAGGTGTCGACCGACACTGGCTCTTGGTGTCGTCCGACACTACCCCATAGTGTCGATCGATGCTGCTTCACTGGTTTCGACCGACACCCTCCTGGTGTTGATCGACACTAACTCTGCAATCGCGAACCGCTCAAAGCCGAGAGTCGCTTCTCGCTTCCAATCATCACCAAATCGTCCAATACTCAAACCCAAAGCCATATACATCCGTACGAACCTGTAGCAACCATTCCTAGCAAGAAAAACACACAAAACAACAACAAACAAGCAAGAACAAAGGAATCTCAGGCTTAGATCACCCATGGTCATGCACCACCTCTTTGCAGGAAGATTCAGACCAAAAGCAACGAATCCAACCCTCCTAGCAAGCTTTTAGGACCTTCCTAGCTTCATATCTCCCAAGAAAAGCCAAGAAATCTCACCAATCTTCCCAAAAACTCAAGAACAAAGCTTTCTCTCTTTTTCTCTCTGTTTTAACGGCGTAACACAACAAAAACACGACCTAGGTCGTTCTCTCACTTAAGTATCCCGGTCCAATGGTTTTCCCGAAACCAAACCGACCAAAATCGATAATTAAATCAATCTGGTCAAATCAGAAAGTATTGGTGTCGATCGACACCCATCCCAAAAACCCAATAATTGGTTCGTGGATGTTACAATTGTCCCCCACCAACATAGATTCGTCCTTGAATCTCGAACAACCATCGGCCAAGGCTCCCGTGCAACCATCTCCACGGCCTGTACTCCTCCGACCGATCTACGGAAGGTCACCTCTATGCGATAGACTCACGTTCCAGGCATTATTTGCTATCGACTTTTGGACTTTCCTTTACTCATAGGCCTTAACCTTGAGTTTTTATTGGCTCCTCATCAGGCTGAAGCCTGCATGCCATAATGGTGGCTCCTCATCGGGCCTAAGCCCACATGCCATAATATATAAGGAAGTCCAATATTCGTCTCTTGGGTTGCCATCTTACAACGCGCCCCAGGATCATTATCCGAAGTCGATATACCAACCATACCTCCAAGCCACAAAGTCTTAGAATATGGCAGTACTAGGAGAACAAAAGTCCCCCAAGAGTCGCGAGCAAACAATTCTGAACACGTCTGAGTTCTATCCCTATCCAGGTTTCCTTCCCGTGGCTGGCGTAAGACAACACAATGTCCTACCAACCACATATCCCCTTACTGGAATACCTCATGACCACACAAGGATCATATACATGCCACAAGGGCCGCCACAAAAGCCAAACAAATGTCCTAAACAGAACCACCACCAAGGCCAAACAAATGCCCTCAACAGGACCGTCACAAAGACCTCTTGTCCCGATGGACCGTCACGAAGACTACTCATCCCGAAGGACCGTCCCGAAGACCAATTGTCTCGAAGGACCGTCACGAAGACCATACATCCAGAAGTACTGTCTAAACAGGCACATTGGCTAAACAACCCACCACAAAGGCCACACAATTGGCTAAACAGCCCGCCACAAAGGCCACACAATGTCCCACAGGACCGCCACACACGGGCACAATGACTCAAAAGTCTGCCACTAAGGCCACACAAGCCCCTCCAAGGCTCACAACCACTAAAAATGGACAAAATTTAACTCACATAAAAATTTGCATTTTTAGAACTGTCCACTTTTGGAAACTTTCCACTTTTAGAAACTTCTATTTCAGGAAACTTTCCTTCAAAACCCCGCCTCACGGAAATTTCGTACCCCGAACACCACCTCATCTTGTTACTTAGTCGCACAACCAACCACCCCTTCGCGACCAAGTAAAACAAGAGAGATGAGCTGGAATACTCCATTCCCGCTCCAGCCACAGACTACGACTAGGACCAAGCTAGGGAAGTTCAATCCCCGAAGATGCTCCTCTCCCCCACCTGAGTCCAGCATAACGGTGTACGACACAGCCTCCCATACAACGCCTCATAAAGAGTCATCCCAATACTCGCCTGGTAACTATTGTTGTAAGCAAACTCTACCAAGCATAGGTGATATGCCCAATGGCCACCCCAATCCAACATACACATCCTCAACAAATTGTCTAACGTCTGGATTGTCCTCTCTGACTGCCCATCTGTCTGGGGATGATAAGATGTACTCATATGCACCTTAGTGCCCATCTCTGCCTGAAATGCCCTCCAGAACACCGAAGTGAACTTAGAATCCCTATTAGACACAATACTCGCTGGCACCCCATGCAACCTGACTATCTCCCTCACATATTTCTTAGCCAAGACCGTTGTTCCATCAATCTTCTTAATGTCCAAAAAATGTGTCGACTTAGTCAACCGGTCCACAATGACCCAAATAGCCTCAAAGGTCTAAGACACTGGCAATCCTACCACAAAATCCATAGTAATCATATTCCACTTCCACTTAGGAATGGGTAGAGTCTTCAGTAACCCGCCTGGAACCTGATGCTCAGCCTTCACCAGCTGACACACATTGCACCTCGCGACCCAACTAGTTACATCCTTCTTCATCTCGACCTACTGATAGTACCTTTTAAGATCACGGTACATCTTACTTGCTCCTGGATGAATAGAGAACTTGGTCGCATGAGACTCCCTCAAGATATCCTGTCTCAGCTCCCCATCCTTGCGCACACAAATCCGCCCATGCACCAAAATAGTACCATTAGCCGAAACCTGATACTTAGAACCAACATCCTTTGAGGCATTCACCAGCCCCAAATCCTTTTCCTGAGCCAACCGCACTCTGCTCAAAAGAGCTGCTCTATCAACAGCCTCCAAGCCCAACAGCTCCTGCGATACCGCACACAAACTCAACGGACTGATCTCTCCTACCAGAGACTCCATAACCTGCTCCTGAGCCGAAGCTGCCCTCGTCCGACTCAGAGCGTCTGCAACCAAGTTAACCTTACCAGGGTGATAGGCTATCTCCAAATCATAATCCGCAACTAGCTCCATCCACCGCCTCTGCCTTAAGTTCAGCTTGGGCTGAGTGAATATGTACTTCAGGCTCTTATGATCTGTAAACACTTGTACCTTTGCACCATAAAGATAAGATCTCCAAATCTACAAGACAAAAACTACGGCAGCCATCTCCAAATCATGAGTAGGATAGTTGTCCTCATGCTTCCGCAACTGCCGCGAAGCGTAGGCAATCACCTTCCCATGCTGGATCAACACACACCCCAAACCAACTCTGGACGCATCTGTCTAAACCACATAGGGTTCTCCCTGCTCAGGCAAAGCCAATACTGGCGTAGTAGTCAACATCTCCTTAATGCTTGCAAAGCCCTCCTTGCACTCCTGTGACCAAACAAAAGGAACATCCTTCTCTGTCAATTTAGTCATCGGATGTACTCTGCTCGCAAACCCCTACACAAACCTCCTGTAGTAACCTGCCAAACCAAGGAAACTCTTGATCTCTGTGGCATTATGCGGTCTAGGCCAATCCCTGATAGCCTGAATCTTCTCCGGATCTACAGAAACCCCCTCTACAGAAACAATATGACCCAGAAAACCCATCTCACGCTGCCAAAAACTGCACTTGCTCAACTTAGCAAACAACTTATCCTCTCACAGCTTCTCCAGAACTTCCCTCAAATGCACTGCATGTTCCTCAGGAGTCTTAGAATAAACCAAGATATCGTCGATGAAAATGATGATAGACA
Source organism: Camelina sativa (assembly GCF_000633955.1). Lineage (NCBI taxonomy): Eukaryota > Viridiplantae > Streptophyta > Magnoliopsida > Brassicales > Brassicaceae > Camelina > Camelina sativa. Next base: position 14,189,789 of record NC_025692.1, on the reverse strand, counting down.
CGTCCAGAAACTCCTGAAACACGTTGTTCATCAATCTCACAAACGCCGCTGGCGCGTTAGTCAACCCAAAAGGCATCACCACAAACTCAAAGTACCCATACCTCCTCCTGAAATCAGTCTTCCTCACATCTGCCTCATCTATCGGGATCTGATGATAACCCGACGCCAGATCTATCTTAGAGAACCAAGTAGCACCTCTCAACTGATCCAACAACTCATCGATCCTGGGAAGAGGGTATTTGTTCTTCACAGTGACCCGGTTCAAACCCATGTAGTCTATTCACAAGCGGAAACTCCCATCCTTCTTCTTAACGAATAACACCAGTGCTCCCCACGGTGAAACACTAGGACGGATGAATCCCTTGCTCAACAGATCCTCCAACTCCTTCTTCAGCTCTGCCATCTCTGTTGGAGCCATCCTGTAAGGAGTCTTGGATAACGATGTCGTCCGGGGTTCCAGTTCAATCTTGAAAGGATCAGACCGAGAAGGTGGTAACCCCTGCAACGAATGGAACACGTCCTCAAACTGCTCAGCAACTTGAATACCGCTAACCGTAGACTGCCCTTTTGACTCTGGAATAAATATGGTAACCAAATAATCCTCACGGCCCTTCTCGATCATCTTCCCAGCCTGCATGGCCGAGATCATGAGACTCCCCGAAGTCGGTGTAATACCCTGAAAAACCAACTTCCCTCCTGGACACTTAAACTCCACTCTACCCCGATGGCAATCCAAATGTACCATATGCCGATGCAACCAATCCATCCCGAGAATAACATCATATAACTCCACTGGACTGATAAGCAAATCCGCTGGCCACGACTCTCCTGCGATCTGAATATCAACTCCCCTAGCTCGTCCAATGAGTCTCAGAAACTTGACTCCTGCAATTCTGACAACTCTTGTACGCTCTTTGGGATCTCCTCTGATATCAGCCCTCTCTGCACACTCCAGAGTGATGAAGCTATGAGTAGTTCCAGAATCAAACATAACATGGGACTTAACTCCTCCCACCAACAAGGTCCCTACACAAACCCATGTGTTGAGAACCTAACACTTTATCACATGCAAAACATAAAATCTGAACCTACTGAAATTCACAAAGTTTAAGTACCAGAAACTAAACATGTCATCACCCCAGCACTGGTTCCACCAGTCTCGACCGTCTTGTACACTCGTGGCGCCTGCTCAATCCGTGCTACCTGCTGCACTCCAGGCTGCACCACATGTTGCACCGCTGCCACTGCCATCTGCTGCAAATTAGGACACTTGGGCTTGATGTGCCCAGGCTCCCTCCAAGCAAACACGAACCGCTGCTGTCGGAGCATTCCTCTGGGGACAACTAGGCTTCCTTGTGATCCATGCTCCCACAACCGAAGCACCCTGCACCACTCGGCCTCTGCGTAACCTCCCACTTTCTCTTGGTTCCCAGCGCAGGCTTGCCGCCCTTGCCAGAACCTCCCTGATGATGAGCCTTCCTAGGCTGCACCGCTGGACTAACCGCCACTATCTGTGCCCGGATGTCCTCCTCAATCTCTGCGGCAGTCTCTACCAGCTCTGCACGCATAGCATAACTCCGTCCTCTGTAATGGACCCTCAAGTCATCACGTAGAGCCCTCATAAACCTCCTGATCTGGGCCTCCTCAGACTCCATAGCCCGACTCGCATTAGACAGAAGTCGACTGAACTCCAAGTCCAGCTCCCGCACTGACCGTGTCCCCTGAGATAACTGAAGGAACTGCACCTCCAACCGCTCCAATGCCTCCCTCGGAAAATAATTGCGGTTGAACTCCTCCACGAAGTCAGCACAAGTCATCTCCCTCTGCACTCTCCAAGCAGCTACTGATCTTCACCACACCTGAGCATCACCAATCAAACTGTGCACCCCTATGTCCAACCGAAACTACATCTCAGAGTCTGGAAGTTACGTTCCACACTTGTCCTCCACGCATCTGCAGCAGTAGGGTCTATACCACCCAAAAACCGTGCAGTATCAATGCTACGCATCTCTCTCAGCATAGCCACATAACGACCATGTGCTCCCACATCCGCAGCCACTGGGTTCCGCTCCTCTGCCACAACTGGTGGCACTACCTAAGCTTGAGCCGGTACCACCACTCCAAATACTGTGCTAACAAGCCCGCAAGATCAACTTCTCCAGGGACTCCACCTGCTGGGACTCCCACACCTGGAACCCTAGCACCACCGACCTCTCGAGGACCAACACTGCCCCCACCGACCACACTCATGGATCCCTCCTGAAGGCCTTACGACTCGCCAACACCCTCAGCTGTCACACTCTGGTCCACAGTATCACTAACTATTGGGGCTCTGCCCCTACCACGACCTCGTCAGCGTCCACGTCCACGTCCCTGTCCACGACCATGACCAGCAACAGCATCCTCTATAACCATCTGCACTACCATGAACAGACGGCTAAGCAAGCAATTTTAACCAGAACACATAAACATAAACTCACTGTGGAATCACACAGTAGGCTCGAAGAGGATGTTCTAGGACTCCATGCCACACATAATTGACTAACTCACACATTCAATCAAAGCATGCAAATCCCAAACATATACCGAACAAAGCCTAGTGAACCCATACCTAGAACCGTAAGGACTCTGATACCAAACTGAAACGACCCAACCCGTTTAAAAAATAATAATAATAATAAATAATAATAAATAAACTACAACTAGTGGTCCCATACCCACTAGCAACCTAACCACAACCACACAACAGCGAAAATAAACACATACCAATAACCAATAAATATCCAATAATAAATAACCAATATTTTCAACAAAACCAATATCCAGTATTGAAGCAACAGGAAACATAGAACCAGCAACCTAGCAATATTCTAATGACCCAACTCTAGCAACCTAGCAATGCCAGACAACAATCAATCGAGTCCCTAGAACATCCTCCTCTTCATCGCCTTGATTCCACGATCACACTTTGCCTTTACCTGCACCACAAACACAAATTGAGATGCATTAGTATTTGATAAACACTCAGTGAGGCAATCCTCCCATCTACTGGGCTATACACACAAGCAACTGAGATACCAATGATCCAAACAATGAACAAACAAAGCATACAAACCAGGAAAACAAACATCGTCTCACTGGAAGGGAGGTGTCGACCGACACCAGCCAAGTGTCGACCGACACTGGCTCTTGGTGTCGACCGACACTACCCCACAGTGTCGATCGATGCTGCTTCATTGGTGTCGACCAACACCCTCCTGGTGTCGACCAACACCCTCCTGGTGTCGATCGACACTGACTCTGCAATCGCGAACCGCTCGAAGCCGAGAGTCGCATCTCGCTTTCAATCATCACCAAATCATCCAATACTCAAACCCAGCCATATACATTCGTAGGAACCTGTAGCAACCATTCCCAGACACAAAACAACAACAAACAAGCAAGAACAAAGGAATCCCAGGCTTAGATCACCCATGGTCATGCACTCACCTCTTTGCAGGAAGATTCAGAACAAAAGCAACGAATCCAACCCTCCTAGCAAGCTTTTAGCACCTTCCTAGCTTCATATCTCCCAAGAAAAGCCAAGAAATCTCACCAATCTTCCCAAAAACTCAAGAACAAAGCTTTCTCTCTTTTTCTCTCTGTTTTAACGGCGTAACACAACAAAAACACGACCTAGGTCGTTCTCTCACTTAAGTATCCCGGTCCAATAGTTTTTCCTAAACCAAACCGACCAAAATCGACCATTAAATCAATCTGGTCAAACCAGAAACTATTGGTGTCGACTGACACCACCATGGCGTCGATCGACACCCATCCCAAAAACCCAATAATTGGTTTATTACAACCGTATTCAGAACACCTATCGCATCCACCTGAATTTAGCAAATGCTTTGGTTATTAGGTAATAAAGTGTTGCATGGGTCTATTTTTTTTAATGTGAAGTACTATCAGAAGAAGCTTATAATCATGGTAGGTGGTGGGGGGTTGCTTTGTTGTTTCGTTAATGTAATGTCCCCGGACTGAATGAAGGAATGATATAAGTTTTAGTACATCAGCTTGAATGTTTCTATTGAATTAGATATACCTTTTTTATTTGTGGAATTAGATGTTTCATGGTGACTTGTGTTTCGGCTAATTCTTTGCCGCTTTATAGGTCATTGCTTTGTAGAGACAGAGCCTTTGTTGTGTCGTAGCCATTTCTTAGACACTATGATTGTTTTTCGTATTGATCAGGCTTCCTTGTGATGCACTGTATTAAAAAGGCAATGTTCTAATTAGTACATGTGTTAAAGGGAGTACTTATTTCATGGTGGAGGGATGGACCGTGTATGTTGCACTTTTGACAGCCACCTATTAAGATAATAGCAAAGTTTATGTTAGTCGCCAATTTCATGAAGCGACAATTCATGAGCACTTTTTTTTGTGGGGGTGAGATTGACGAAACTTACAATTGTAATAGTTGATAATGGGAATTTGTAGATCTCCACTCATTTGACCTGTGGGTTCTGAAGGTTATTTGGTTGTTGTAAGGGAGGCTAATGCTTGTATAGTTATATTTTAAGTATTTTGTAGATCGTAGGTGAGAAGTAATTTTAGTGACCTTTACCTTGGTCGAAAGATCCTTTTCTTTTTCTTTTACTTGTTTGTATCCTGCGGCGGTGCTTTTTGCTTTTGTTTTAATTTACCATCGTTTATCCAACCTAAAACATGTGAAAGAAGTTTGAGTAAGTAGGTTTGGTTAGGTATTTAGGTGTTTGCTAAGTGTAGAGTATATGAAGGTTACACATAAAGCTTTGAAGGTAGTAGGAGATTGAGAGTGAGGCATGAAAGTTTGTTTTTGTTGTTTTTGGGGAAATCGAGGAAGCTTTAGGTAGTTGTGAAACTGTTTGTAAGAACATGTGGAGTTATGTTTTTAAATTAGTGGGAAAGTTAAAGAGTGGATTCTTAATTGGATTATGAAGTGACGATACATGTTTTCATGTTTTACTGTATTAAAAAATTGTAGGTTTTTCTTTAATGTATGATTTGTGTTATTTGTATATCAATAAGTTTGGTTTTTCTACTAAACTCTTTTCATGCGGTTTAGGTTCCATATATTTGATGAATGGATAATTTTGAAGTGCTGCTCTTGATTACTTGATGCAGTCTTTACAATAACATCCATTCTCCAACCAAGTGGGTTCCTGTGGCAGATCTTTACTGCTTCAAACATAGGATTGAACGAAAATAGGAAGATCGTATCTGTGCTAATGGAGGGAAGTGGACTATGATGTTTCCTAAAGCTACATTAGAATCCACTTGGCTTAACACAGTATTTGTAACTTTTATAAGTTCATTGTAGTTTTTCCCTTGACCATGGTGCTTGTTTGATGCATCTTGTGATGTTTTTTTGTCTCCCTGTTTTGGTTACTTGCGTTGGTTGGTGAGCAATTTTATCAAGGATATGAGATTTATGGGTAGCCCAATTAGTGTGAATAATGTTGATAACTTAGTGCTGCTTTTTTGTTTTAATGAGAATACAGTTGTATTTGCTTATGATTCTAATCCAAATATTACACAATTTTATAGTAAGGCAAGGATATCATAAGATTGTCTTACTATGTTGGTTTTCAAATTCTAGTTTACCAATTCTGGGTTACAAATTCTTATACAATTGCATTGTGTTTGTTGGTTACGTTGGTTGGTGATGCTGCTTGTTTAATATATCGAAGTTTTTGAACTTTTGATTCACAATTTAGATAGAACAACACTTGTGATAAGACTTTCATCTATATACTAATTATGATCAATTCAACTTTCATTGATAAACAACGTACGGACCATAACTGCTACGATAGTGGGAAAGCAACATAGTTTATTAAATTTGGGCCTTTGAATGTTTGGCAAGGTGACATTCAGTGACCACAGAGAGTTCATACAAAGACAGTGGAAAAGCATAAGTGTTGACACACAAATGGAAATTTCAAAAACAAAGTATTGCACTACTTATTATCTAGGCGAGGACGTTTCTCCTGAGTTGATCCATTCTTATCGGTAGAATCATTGACATGTGACTTTCCTCGAGATTTGGCTATTGTGGCAGTACTCTGAGTTTTAGAATTCGACTTGTCAGAATTTGCTTCTACATATTCGGTTGGAAGGTGTGTGGTGGTTTCCAAAATGTGGGAGATTGAGACAGTTTGGCGAGAAGTTTTGAAGTTGTATTTTGATAGTTTGATTTAGAATTTGCAAGTATTGCCAACGATATGTTTTAAACATTCTGGGGTCTGCAAATTTATTTTTGTATAGGAAGCATTGCTAGAAGCCTGAAAAAGGGTGTAGAAGTTAGATTAGTAAGTTTAAAAGGAAAGAGTATAGTAAACCTACTATACCTTCATTTCTTTGTTTAAAACATCAGCAGCTCTACGTCCAACAATTTTGGTGGCCTCAGTATCGAGGACAACAAAAATTGCAATATCTTCGTTCTTATCACATACTCTTATCTCAAAACGATAAATGTGTAGTCATGGATATCTTCAAAATCTGTTTTTTAAAAAGGAAACATTGTGTACAACATATGTTTGAGTTAGAATTTTGGAAACTTGATGACGCCGATGTTGTTGGATTCCTTGCAATAGTTGCAGTACATTGATGTATAAGCCTTCTCAAGTTTGTTGTTGCATTTGCTGCATGAGATGTAGTACCATCCATATTCTGGTTGTATGTCAAGAATGGTACCAAAACAGTGGAAGCTAGCTTCTTGTTTTGTTTTTAAAGTTGTTTAGTTTGGTGACGTTGTTTCAAATGTTTAAAGAATGATTGTAAATTAAATGGAGGAGTCCTGCATCACCTGGATTGTAACTGTCTCTAGTTTGGTAACGACAGAGGAGGAGCTTGCAATTTTTGGAGTGTTGTGACCATTATCACCTAACCTGTTAACAAAAAGTAAGTGATGTTCATATATTTTACCCTGTTTTCCCTTAATATATTCACATCTTTTGCATCTTTTGCTATCCATTGTGACCATTATTGCATAGCTTTAGGACTGTTCTTGCATTAGAGTTTAGTTGCATTGCATTTGCATCTTTTCATGCATAAACAGGTGATTTTGGAGCTTAAGGAGCATGGAAGCAATGCTGAGGAGAAGTGAAGCAATCATGAGGAGAAAGCAAGAGAGCTAAGGCTGAAGAACCAAGGTCCGGAGTCCAACTCGACTGCCCACTCGACCAGACACTCGACCGTGTGCTGAGAGGGACTCGACCGAGTGGGAGGAGCACAAGAGGAGCCAACTCGACCGGTCACTCGACCGAGCACCAGGTCGAGTTGGTCGAGCCGCCTGGCTATTTTGTCTTTTAGCGTTTTTAGGGCTTCCACTACTTTTTCTATATAAGGGCTTGTACCTGCAGCCACCAAAGAAGCCAGCTTTTTAGAGAGTCAAAAACCTAGTTTTTACCTTTTTTAGAATTATTCCTTTTGCACTTTTATTTTCTTAGATCTTGTACTTCTTTTAAAAGGAGAAAAAGACTAAATTCTTCAATATTGTTGGTTTCATAACTTTCTTAATATTGAGAATTTGAGTTTGGTTCTTTCTTCAATATTGTAGATCTTTGATTTATCTTTCTAATGATGCAAGTTTCAGTATTTTCTGGGTTTATGATTTTGATGTTCATCATGTATGCTTGTGAGTAGTTGCTTAGGATCTTGAGGATGGGTTAGGCTGGGTTGTGTTTGAGGTTTGTTTGATTTGGTCAAGCTTGATTGTTGTAGATCTCTTCTAGGCTAGATGTTCTTAATGCTGATCCTATATCTGAGAGGGTAGGATCTGATTTCAAGCCTCTTAGCATCACACCAATGTCTAAGGAGCATAGATAAGGCTAGATCTAGAGACTATCATTAGGCTTGCTAAGAGATTAGAAGTCTTGTTTGATTTTTGACATATTGCTTAATGCCTGCTTGTGTAGATTCTTTACTTTGTGAGAACAAGTCTAGAGATGCATGAGTTTGATTGTTTCTTGCCATGAGAGTGGATTAAACATGTCTTAGAAATATATGTCTAGAGATTAGCTCAAGTTGTTTGAGATTTGTTGACCAAGTTAGATGACCTCAATCATAGTCCAGCCCATGAATCCCTCCTCAAGACCTTCCTTTTTTATTGATTTCTTAGCTTAAATCTTGTTGTTTGATTCGTTTTGGTATTGCTCTGTTTTTCTTGTGTTGCTCTGTTTTGCGTATTTGTCCAGCTCGACCCTGCACTCGATCAGCACTCGATCGAGTGCTTGCTCGAGTTCCAACCCAGAACTTGTGTTTATGATTTGTGTTTGTCCTGTTTCACCCTAGTTGCATTTCTGTTGCATTCATTTAGTATCCTGTTCATTACTTACCTTGCATTAGTTCAATACTTGCATTTCCATAGTTTCTATTTCTGTTTGTCATAATCACTCTGTTCCATTTGCATTTAGCTCCTAGTTCTTGTAGTTTTACTTTCTGCACTTTCCATTTCATCATAGGATTGTTAGTGACAAACAACCTTTACATCTGGCTTGACTTAGACTCATATGCACATCTTGATTGATCACAAACACTCAGATTGGATTGACACCTCTTATACTACAACTGCATAAGGGTAATTGAAACACCTTGCCATCCTATCATTCATAAGTCATCATTCCATACATCATTCACCACCACAAAAAAAAATATCTGTTTCAATTTGGCGCCGTTGCCCATTTAAGTGTTTATTTGTGACAATTAGGGTCATTATTAGTCTAAGATTAAGTTCTATTGCTACCTTGATCACTACTAATCTCGATTCTTCTTCTGCTTGTCTGTATTGAGTTTCAGGTACCAACTCGACCATCAACTCGAGCTAGCACTCGACCGAGTGCTGATCAAGTACATGATCGAGTCACAACCCGAATACATTTGTCTTCTCATCTCAGTCAGCCCGACCTTCAACTCGAGCATGTGCTCGACCGAGTACCTGTTCGAGTCAGTAATGATGTACCACAACAGTATGTTCAATTACATACCCATGCAACATCAACCAGTATACCAGGCTGAATTGTATCCCTCTCCATGGTTCCAGACCTCACAAGCTCAAGAACCTGACTTAAGAGCTATGATGCAACAAATGTTGCTTGGGCAAGCCACTAAGCAGATTGAGGAAGCAAGGCAGTTTGCTGAGCTGCACCAAACGTTGAATTCTTATTCTACTGGA